>NC_044355.1:28974660-29274660 GCF_007364275.1 Archocentrus centrarchus | reverse complement strand
ACTGAATGGGAATTTTAACAGACAAGTTCTATGTCGTAAAATAGAGACGAGGTATATAAAATGGCTTAAAAGAGAAAACTGGTTTCCATTGATTTGAACGAGTAATGTGTGTGTGTGCCACTGCTTCATGCTTGTTCAGTTTTCTGACAATAAAACCAGGAAACTATGAACATAAGAGCCGCTTCATTGTGAACTCAGCTGTTAAAATATATATTTGATGCAAGCACAGGAGAGATGCACACAGATGTAATGTTAGCCATATTCTGCTAATGCTAAACGTACACAGGTTTTCCTGTTGTTGTGGCGACATTGCTGTTAGAAGTAAAATGGTAATCCTCCAGGTCTTCAGGTCCTCAGATGCCAGGACTGCACAAAAGTGAGCTGCCCTGCTGAAATCTGGATCTTGGCACAACACAAAAGCATATGTTAGACTTGAGAGAGTAGTGGCAATCCCATAATACAGTATAATACAGCTGAAACCAAGTTACAGCCCAGGCTTCCTCCACTTCTCCTGCATTTGGGACATAGTATAAAAGCTGGACTTGTTCAGTCCCAAGTAGAGGTCAGAATGAATGGATTCTATATTGTCCATGATGCAACTTGATTACATTTCTTTCTAGGCTATGACTGTCTGTTAATTCAACCCTTCTCATCACCCTTTGACATCTATTAGAAATGAATCCCAACACAAAACACACATGACTCTGCTGGCATCAACAGTGAACAGGTTTAATATCTCTTGATTAAACCAATACTGACAGAGTGTAACCAGCAAAGCCGCTGCAGTAAAACAGCGAGCTGGGCGTTAGCACATCAACCCGGCTGAATGTATCATCTCCAGTATATTTATGAGATACAGTACCCTCATAGAACCACCCAAAAGGAAAGGGGGGCACTTCAAAAAGCAATACTCAGAAATTCCTCAGAGAATACTTCAGCCCATCATGCTCTCACTCATCACACAGCCCTGTGAGAACACAGGAAATAAGAGGAGATAGTATAAAGAAAGTGACAAATTACTGTCTGTGCACGGAGCGCTGCTGTCCCGTGCAAGGATCAAAGAGCTTCTATGAGTTTCCAGACAGTGAAGGGCAAAGTACAAAGCCTGAGAATAAATCCCTCCCCTTCAACAGGAGTCTGGTCTTTATGACACTGACGGTCTGAAACGCTGTCACCCTGACGTCCCTCGAGAGTAAAATAAGTCTTTAGCAGAAATCTGATTTTACAACATCCTTTTTCATATCACATTTATATTTCACAAAGTGTTAAAACCTTCACCTTCACTCTTTTAAATTATCTGTGCAATTTGTGCACATTAAGAGAAAGTCCAGCTTTTCAGGATCAACGCAACTTTCCTCTTTCCTCTTTTTTATGTTGTGTATATATATATATATATATATATGAAAGCACTGTTCATAGATGATCATAGATGTGTTGCTTTAACCCAGACTCAGAAATGAATGGATTGGGTCATTAACAGTGATATTAAAGAATATGTTATTTTAGTTTCATTTAATCTGTTCAAGCAGGTGTGTCCATGTGTTAGCCCTGTGATAGATTGGCAGCCTCTCCAGGATGTACTCTGTCTTTCGCCCTATGACAGCTGGGACAGGCTCCAGCCTCCTGCGGCCCTGAATTGGATAAGCAGAGCAAGATGGATGGATGGATGGAAGGATAAAATTCAAGCAGAGACAGTCTGAGGCATAAGCAGTGTAAGCACCTGCTTATGGATCCCACACCAGCAGGGGGACACCAAGAGCCCTTAGAACCCTTAGAGCTGAAGACAGGCTGATGAATTTATAGCTGTTGTGAATGTGGCATGTCAGTAATAATCATGCAGCACAAAGCATGACAAATGTTAACAGTCTGACAACTTAACTGTAGTGGTTTCTGACCTCTTCTTCAAGGTCAAATAAGGATAAACTTTCATACAATATTATCTATAAAACAGTGCTTGAATTCTCCTGCCTTTGTTTTGACAACATTTTGGAAATGATACTTATAGATGGGGATTCTAAATATCACTATAGTTATCATTATAAATATAGTTTCCATCCAAATATCACAGTTGACCTCTGACCTCACTGCCTTTCTTTCAAGTTGATGCCAAAATGTTGTTCTATATAAAGTAATGTCAAGAGAAATTCACATTAAGAAATCCACATTATTAAAGGTTTTTTAAAAATAAATAATTATATTCAAAATGATGCTGTTCAGGGTCACAGGGGGGGGCTGGAGCCTATCCCAGCTGACATAGACCCTGAACAGGATAAGCAGAAGTGGATGGATGGATGGATGGATGGATGGATATTCAAAATTATGTCAAGTATATTCAAATGGATTTCAACAGGGTACACAACAAAAGTCTGTGCTGTGTACTTGTTTTTACTGCACTACAAAAAAGTCTGTTTAAAAAGAACAAAGAAAATGAAGAGAATTTATCCAAAATACAATTCTATTCAGTTCTGTTTAACAACTTGGGCTGGCTCTGAATTTTTCACACAGCTTCAATACAAGCTAATTATGAAAGCAACTGAGCAAACAAACATGTACTTACAGCAAGCATGTGGTGACACCACTGATCTGTCCATCTGAGCCTGCCTTGCATCGTCACAGCCACCACTACCAGCCTTGAAGACTGAGTAATACGCCACCTGAGCCTGTGAGCCTGACTCAGGGTTAATGAACCCTTTGACCCACACATTCTGAATACACATTTGCAGATTCCTGTACACATTCACAAATCTCTGTACACATTTATAGATCTGATTATACACAAGCAGTTCACACACAGATCTGAATACACACCCAGATTATTATCGCCACAGAGAAATGCACACACACGGATTGAGATCTACACACACAAATAGTCTTGCTATAGTAATAGCCCCATAAAGCTGCTGCCAGTGAGGAATTTATGTCATGCAGCACATTATTTTACACATGTTTAGGCTACAGTGTGCACCTCCACAATATCTCCAGTCCATCTCTCATTTGCAAAAGCACACTGCATCACAGACCTCTGCCAAAGGACACCTTGTGTGTGTGTGTGTGACATGCCAGCAGCTTTGACAACACAGCATTATCTTGGGAATGAGAACAGCACTGGAGCTTCCAATTATTGGATGATTCGCTTTATATCCTGAGCCACAGCTGCCCCAAAGCAGAATGCCAGCATGGATATGGGATAAAAGCTCCAATTAGTGTCCCTGGAGAAGTTAGTGCAGCTAATGGAATCTCAGTTACTTCAGCTGTGTCAAACCTGATCTTAAAAATGCAAAACTAGCTTTCCAGGCCAGACTGCTACCGTGGCAAGGCAGACCAGCTCGCAAATGTTTAGCCTCCTGGAAAATATTGACCCTCATCTACTGTTGCCGTGGCTGGAGGAAAGGAAAGCGGTGCGACAACTTCCTGTAGCTGCTTGTTTGAAATTCAGAATATCAGCTGAAAATCTCTTACAGAAATGGCAGAGATCCCTCATGTGTCCATCTGTAACCATGATGACTGGTATGAGTAATTCCTGTGTGGAGTACTTTGGGTTTGATATATGTGACTCAATGATGGGTTTTTACATATACTTACATGTGTTAGAAACAGTAGCTGACTAAAATATTTGCTAGTTGTTAATAAAGCTGGATACAATTTAAATTTGTTTGTTGCTATGCACTTGAAAGTGTTGTGCGCAGTCTACTACCTACCCCAGTGAGCATCAGACTGTCAGTCTTGACTTTTGGTCATTTGTATTAGTTGTCAGTGAGTTTTCGGATCAATCAAGTGTTTGTGGGGCGGGATGCAAAGTTGCCCTTGAAGAGAGTAGCCACGCGAGATGTAAGCTGTGTCCAAATTCAGGGGCCCCGTCCTTCAGAAGATGCATTTGCAGTCCGATTATGTCACAGCGAGGCAATGAAGGCTGTCCAAATTCGAAGGCTCCTCCAAATGCAGGTGACAAATGTGTCCTCCTTTTCCGCGGATCTGAAGAACAGGTCTGGTGTATTCTTTGTGGCCCACCCTATCCCATGAGTCATTGTGCAGCAAAACTCAAACGCAGAGAAGAGCAGCCAAAACGTTTGAAATACAGTAGAAAGCGCCTAAGTCAAAGTTGCACAAATCAAATTTTTGCTCTAGTCAGATGGCTTCTGCAGGTCCTGATTTCTCCTGACGTTAATTCCAATAAAAATCATCACCTAAATCGGATCATACAAGTCAGATATCACCTAAAGTGGATGAAAAATCTGGTCCAATTGTGATGCATTTCCAATTAAATGTGACCGCATAAGTTGGATGAGTTTAGCGCTAAAGCCCTCGTCAGCTGCAGAAAGCCATTGCAGTGAACTTCAATATTAGACTCCAAACTCTGTTATTACGTTTGTTAATGTGTGCTGATGTATGTAATTTAAACCTGAAGATATTTATATGTTGTTCATTAAAGTATAGGACCAGAACCCTGATCTTAATTTTTCACACAGCTCCAATACAAGCTACTTATGACAGCTACTGCACAGACAAACATGTACTTACAGCAAACATGTGGTGAAAACAGTGATCTGTCCATCTGAGCCTGCCTTGCATCAGCACAGCCACCACGACCTTGGATTCTGAGTAATACGCCACCTGGTGATATGTACTGAGTATGTGAGAATTGCCGCCAACTGCTGCAGTACACCCTCATCATTCCCTTCAGCATTTCTCATCACTGATCAGCTGACTCAGCTTTGCCAACTGACTGCTCAACAGGAGGTGAGTAAAACTGTTGCGCGTGCTTACTGTTGTTTCCTTTCCTGCTTGCTTTACAAGTGAAACAATCACAGAGTTTCAGACCACACTGCACGCAAGCATTGAGACTGCCCTCGAAGGACTTTGATTTTTGGGTTGGGAAGCAAGTGTGTGTGAGTGAGTGTGTGTCTGAGTATTTTGGTTTCTGAGGTTTAGAGATAAATTGTATGAATTAAAGGTGCCTTGCAGAGGAATATGAAATCAAATTTTACGTATTTGAAGTATCAGTTTCATTTAACAAAAGTCCCTTATTTTGGTTTATACAGATACAGCCAAAATGGCTGGCTGGCCCTTGACATGACCATGACAGATCCTTACCTGATCCTGTGACATGGACCGTGTGACCACAAGTGTAACACTCCTAAGCAGCATTTAGGAAAACCAGTGGTAATGTTTTATGTATCCACGAAGGCAAGCAGTGATAATGGAGGTGCATTCTTTTACAGCTTTTTACACTGTATATTCATGCCTTTTCACTTTGCTCAGGGGTTCTGTAACTATAATAGAAACATACTAATGAAGCTTTCTGTAAATCACTGATATGCTTACAGCAAATAAAGTTCAGGTTTTTCACACTGAACAAGCAAGACAGAAGACAGAAAGTGATGCTTGCACTCGATGGTTATTGGTGACCAATGTTTCTGAACATAAAAGTATAAAACAATTGTTTAACCACACTGTAAATGTTTTTATATAAAAAGTAAAATTAAATGTGAATTGATTATTGCTGGGTCAGAGAAGGGTGCATTTTAGATGTGATTCAAAAGGTCAAGTCAGACAGAGAGCACTGGGATTGTGCAACAATATTGTATATGAGTGTGTATATGAGTGTGTATGTGAGTCTGCTCTAAAGAAATATGTCAGAAATACATGGGGCTCTGTTCTAAACATTTAGGGTGAGGACTCAGTGAAAAGCTGCTGCAGGGGAGGGATCAAGGCTTTGGCCCTGTGCTCACAACTGTGGGGAATCCTCCCACCAACGCGCTGGCTTTCCAAATGAATTAACAGTCATAGCAGAAATGATTCATGCATGTTTACTTTCAGCATTACTCAGTGTACTAAGCTGCATGCTGCTAATCTTAGTATATCACCTTTTTTTGTGATTCATTTTGTTCTACTCCAGAAATGTTGTGCTGTGAAAGGGACACTCTGAATGCAACAACAAAAAGAAAGTGTCCAACCTTTCAGTCAAAAAATTAATACTGCAGTTATTATGTATGTATGTATTTATTATTTACTTACAGGTACAATAACTGCACATGCTGACAGGTAGGAGAGAGTTAACACATCATTGGCATTCAATTCAGTCTTTACATTTAATGAGCTACTACGATTCTCAACCCCATCGCAAAAATCCCTCTCCATGTCCAGGGTGTGAACTTAGATCATTGTTCACTTAGAAAACAGTTTTCCTTAGAATGACAAGAATCCCTCATTAAAATGAGGGATTCTTGTCATTCCCGTTTTACTGCTTGTTGCTCGCTGATACCTCATTTGCATTACAGTGACACGTTTGTCACCTGTTAATGATCCAGTGTGAAATGAGAGCCTTCCTCTTACCTGCAGCCATGAACAAAAACCATCTGTGACATCTGCTAAACTTTTCCTATTGCAAATTCCAACAACTTGATTAGTTAGTGTAACTGTTTTCGTGTTTTCTTCTTAGTATTTAAATCCACTATTTTTTTTCTTTACAAAAGTGCTGCAGATCTTTAATAAGAGTGAAAAAAATATTTTTTTTTCACCACAGTACATTTGTCTGATGTACTATATAGATACTGTTAGAGTGCAGGAGACTGAAAAAAGAGCTTAACAACTGATATCTATTTGATACATTTTCCATATTGTTTGTTGTGATTGTGTAGTCAAAGTGGCATCAGCTTATGCAGTATTATCATATAACCCATACTACCTGAATGTAGGGAATCAGCCACACAACATTTATGGGAAACTGTCTTAAAATGCTTAAAGGCCTTTCTGGATTTCTTAAGACTGACGATAAATAAATAAGTAAACACATTAATAACATAACATTTGTAAAAGGTATTTAAGGCTGGCCTTAAATACTGGGTTAATTGCTGCAAAACAAGAAACAGGAGAGAGAGCGAGAGTGTGCCACAGCAACAACAACACAGCATCCTGACAATGTAACAACACAGCATCCTGACAATGTAACAACACAGCATCCTGACAATGTAACAACACAGCATCCTGACAATGTAACAACACAGCATCCTGACAATGTAACAACACAGCATCCTGACAATGTAACAACACAGCATCCTAACAATGTAACAACACAACATCTTGACAATGTAACAACACAGCATCCTGACAATGTAACAAAACAGCATCCTGACAATGTAACAACACAGCATCCTGACAATGTAACAACACAACATCTTGACAATGTAGCAATACAGCATCCTGACAATGTAACAACACAACATCCTGACAATGTAACAACACAACATCTTGACAATGTAACAACACAGCATCCTGACAATGTAACAAAACAGCATCCTGACAATGTAACAACACAGCATCCTGACAATGTAGCAACACAGCATCCTGACAATGTAACAACACAACATCCTGACAATGTAACAACACAACATCCTGACAATGTAAATGACCATAAAATGAAAACTATTTTACTTCCACTTTTGAAACCTTGGAAAATTATGGGCACGGACATTAGGACCAATGTGTTATTTCTGGGATTCGGTGTTTGGAGAGTGGCATGTGAAACGAACAATGTTCAAATCAGCTAAAACATCTGCCGCGGACCCGACACCACTTCTTGTAATGTCTTTACGTAGTGTACAGGAACAGTTCTTCAGGCTTCTTGAAGGACTTGAAGGATCACTGCCAAGCTGGAAAATGAAGGAAAGTAACATTTCCTGAAGGAAACAGCAATGGTGGATCAAACCGAGACTGTACTTTTATATGTTCATAATTCCATGAATCTTGACAAGATCACTAACACCACTGAGTGAAATGCAGCCCCCAACCATGACAGAGCTTCCACCATGTTTTACTGTCTCTCCTGACCTCCTCCATACATATTGATGACAATTTAAACAACGTTTCAAATTTGGATTTATCACTCAAACAAAACTATTTTTGAATGATTCCTTGTTCATTGTTAAGTGGTTTGTCAAACAAACAAAGAAATATTAGTAGCTTTTATACAAATATTTATACAATATATATATATATATATATATTAGGGGTGGGACTCGATTAAAAAAATTAATCGAATTAATTACAAGCTTTGTAATTAATTGTCCTGGACTCATCACATTAACATCACTGTGAAGAAGGCCAGACAGCGTCTCTACCTCCTCAGGCGGCTGAGAGACTTCAAGCTCCCACTCAAGGTGCTCAGGAACTTTTACACCTGCACCATCGAGAGCATCATGCGTGGGAGCATCACCACCTGGATGGGAAACTGCACCAAGCAGGACTTCATGGCCCTAAAAAGGGTGGTTCGTTCAGCTGAACGGACCATCAGAACCACCCTCCCCAACCTGCAGGACATTTACACCAAGCAGTGCAGGCTGAGGGCCATGAAGATCCTAAAACAGCCCAGCCACCCCGGACACTCTCTCTTCTCCCTGCTCCCATCAGGCCGGCGTTACCGCTGCCTGAGGGCTAAGACTGAAAGGTTGAAGAAGAGTTTTTACCCACAAGCCATCCGTCTGCTCAACTCTGAGCCCTAACTGGACCATTATTGCACAGTGTAAATATTATAATTTAAAAAGTGTGTATAGTGTATAGTATATAGAGTATAGTGTATAGTGTGAATTACTTTTTTTTATTTTTATTCTTCTTATTTATATGTGTGTGTATATAAGGTTGCAGGTACAAAATACATTTCACTGTGCATTGTACTGTGTATAACTGTGCATGTGACAAATAAACACTATCTTATCTTATCTTATCTTATCTAATTAATCGAAATTAATCGCATTTTAATTGCATTTCAATATTTGACATGAGAAATATTAATTTAAGTTTAGTTGATGAATAAATCAATATACATAAGCTTAAACTTCAAAATTTTGTTTATTTTCCCACCAGTCTACTACACAGACCAACGAAGGGTGGAAGTGCTCCTGTGATAAGCAAACACCTGAAATTAAAGTTAAGCATCATACTGTAACTGGATAGTTTTATTCAACATTAATGTCTCACTTGGTATAGTTGGAAATTAATCATTCACTCAGCTGTATTCCTTGATGTTGAAATGTGTTATGCTTGTTTTAACAGCTTATTTTGAATTAAAGACTTAAAATTAAACCACAAAAAGGAGAAAAAGTTCGTTCTCCGTTTAACCAGCTGCTTTTACACAGCTGTGCTTCGCACTCACGGTTGCTAGGCGACATGAGCTACGCAGAGGTGACGGCAGCTGATATGAAGGCTAGCTGCTCACTTCCGGCCTTTGTGGTGTTCGTGGGCTGCGAAAGACGTGGGCCGGGTCCTTCACAGGATGCGGCCCCTAATTTGGACATTGTGCGTCGATATAATCTGTCTGCCGGGAACTCGCGCACTGAGAAACGTTCCACGGTGCAAAGTGCGATTAAAATGCGTTAAAATTTTTAACGCGTTAATTTCCCCATAATTAATTAATCGAAATTAACGCGTTAAAGTCCCACCCCTAATATATATATATATATATATATATATATATATATATATATATATATATATATATACAAGGACTGGATTGAAAATTATTTTAAAAAACAGCCAATGTCCATCAAAAAAGCAATTTTGAAAGACCATCATAAAGCCTGGAGACCACTAATACAGCTCACAAAAATGATCGGTGGATCAAGACTTTTGGACAATGAAATTTATAGGATGAATAAAAATATTAAGTTGTAACTTTATATTGATGGATGATTATGTAATTGTCTTTTATTTTTTTCCTTTTAAATTGTATTTACTCATTAGATTAGGTTGAAATAGATCAATGAAGAAATGTTGGGAATAGTTTTGAAGTGCAAAATGAAGGGTCAAACTCAGTGACGTGCGGTGAGGGTCGTGACTGGTGAGGCACTGACGTCATCACATCAGATTTACAAACATATAGCTTATTCACCATTTGATTGGCAACAGTTGTTTTGTTTAACATTAACATAGTCTGAAGCAAACCTTTTAGCTCCGGTGTTGGTCTTCCTTTAATTATTATCTTCTGCTTCGATTGAAAGTCCAGTTTAGAAAATTCTTTCAGTTGAGTTATGTAATCTTCCATGTTGAACATAAGGCCAAGCAACAGGAAAAACTAACTGGCCTTGCTAACTGTTTATGGTAGCTTGCCGCCGAGGAGTCGTAGAGTCCCTGGGATCACCAGCGCCCCCTACCATGAGGCACGAGAACTGCGTGCCTCACCTAGTGTCTCTTCGCAGCAGTTTCATGATCGCTCAACACAAGAATGCATTACACACACATACAGTTGTTAATGAAAAAAACAAAAAAAAACTGTGCATTATATACACCAGCTAAAATATGGAAATTTAGTTCATATAGTAAAAGTGTTAGAACATTTTAATAGCCACATGCAAAGGGAAAGTAATCCGGTCTCACTGCATAGCATGCCAGCACAGTTAGTAGTCATTGGCAATGACTATACTGAGCCGCACCACGGATTGCGCAATCCGTGGTGCGGCTCGCCGGGCTGGTGCCTCACCGTTCGTCTCTTAGTATTTGACCGGCAAATGCGAAAATTCAGCGATTTTGAAAAAACTAATCTAAAAATGGTGTAGTTAAATGGAAAAGAACTTTAAAATACAAATCACTGAATGAATATAACCATTTAATTTATTTTTTAATTTTATATTTCCACGATGACAGGTGAGGCCGTGCCTCACCTGCCTCCCCTGACTGCACGTCACTGGTCAAACTGACTGTAAGGTTTTATCCATCTATTTTACATTTTCAAAACTTACCTTTGGTCAAGTTTTTTTTTTTTTTTATGTTTCAGCAGATGAAAATATTTAAGCATGATAGCTATCAAAACAATCTGAAACTATACAAGTAAGCGTTTTTGTGAAGAAAGCACCATCTTTCTGAGTGAAAGTGGCTGTTTATGGTGGAAAGTAGACACGCCCCCAGAGAAGGAGGGGGGGACTCAAAGCAGCTGGGAACTGGCTTGGAGCAACAAAGTCACTGTATTTGTGTGTGTGAGTTATTTATATTTCATTTAAGGCATTTTTCTGGTTTGATACATGAGAAGGATGATTCAGTGATGCATAAAACAACAGTCCTTAGTGGGATAAATGATGAAAGGTTGTATCCTGCTAAGTGGAGGCACTGATATTATTTTCAATAATATTACTGTGTTTTGCATGGTAAGAACTCTATTATTTTTTAATTAAGAACCCATGGCCCTGCTCACAGTACTACAAAACCCCCTTTGATTTTGTTTGAATAATAGCTACATCAGCATGGTAGTGTGGTAGTTACCTCACAGCAAAAAGGTCCTGGGTTCAAATCCACCATCTGGCTGGGACCTTTCTGTGTGGAGTTTTCCTGTTCTTCCTCTGTGTGGCTTCTCTCTGGGTACTCTGGCTTCCTCCCACAGGCCAAAGGCCTAATGCTGTTAGTGGGGTTAGGTGATTCTAAATTGCCCATAGGTTTGAATGTGAGTGCAAATGACTGGTGGTCTCTCTGTATTAGCTCTGTGACAGACTGGTGACCTGTCCGTGGTGTACCTCGCCTCTGGCCCTGTGGCAGCTGGGATAGGCTCCAACACCCTCCATGACCCTGAGTTGGATAAGTAGAAGAAGATGGATGGATATTAGCTACATGGGTTGGGTGCTCTCGCCCTTTCTCTCTCTACCATATTATATGTGATACTTTAAAAAGAAGCACTCAGCAGCCAGGAAGGGTTTACAGTAAAACATCATACAAACACATCTTAAACTCTAGTATGCACTAATCTTCACAATCCCACCAGCTTCTTTGCTGCTACTTATCATCTGGTGCAGTTTGTTACATTCTTACCTTCTGCCTGTCGATACTTGAGGTCCACACGTCTGAAGAATTGCAGTCACTGCCGCAGAACGGTGCGGGGTACACTTGCTCCACCTGGAGGCCATCTGCTGATCAGCACCTCACCAGACCCATAACTGTCCACCCGCAATGCCATTTTGGGTTGTTCCGGTGAGTAACAACCCCACTGGGGAATACTGACACAGGCCCCTACACAGCAAACAACACTCTGACCCATTGTTCAGATGTCCTTTTTTTCTTTTTTTTTTTTTAGAGAACGAGTTATAAAGCCAATTTTCTGCTTTCCCAGGTCCCTCACAGATCATAAAAGCCAAACACAACTCAATTCCATTGTGTCGCTTTACAACAGCCATAGCAAAAAGAATTGGAAAAGCCACGTAACTCCCATTTATCAGTCCCACTGATAAGAAAGTACACTTGTTAGCAAATGCTCTAAGGAGTGCAGCAGCAGGGGAATCAGATTCTACTGTGCAAAGCACAGACAATGAAAGGCTGACACTGGAAAACAAGGCTCCCCTGGGAATGTGCAATTTCTGACCAACGTGAGATGATCTGAATGTGCTTTAACCCTTGTTAAATTTGTATATGGGGCTAAAAGCTTACTCACCCAGCTTCATGAACTTCTGAATGGGAGACAGCAGGGAAATATACTGGCAGCCTGTCATAATATGAGTAGCATATTATGACAGGCTCAAACTGCCAGTATCTGTCAATCAATGCCACTTCCCTTGTTAGTAAGTCATCATTTCATGTTAGCAATGACATTATTCTATAATACCATAATCACCGTAGGGAATCATTGCAAGCATATTCTGCAGTTGCCTCTTTTATTAACAGAAATGATCTCCAACAAATGTAGAAAGGAGTAACACTATGAGTCATCTTCTTCATTAATCTCTTTCTGCATTTAAAAGAAATTTGAAAATTATTATGATGGAGCGATATGGCATTGAATAAGCTGATGTTTTGTTGTGTATTTTTTGTGTATCTGAAATATGTCTGTAATAGTCTTCTGAGCTGAATAGCTAATTTTCTTTTTATGTGACTAGGGGGCAGATATTATAAGTTTCTACTTCTTTTCATTCATGATGTTTTTAGTTGTTACATGAACTATTCACATTTATTATTGAATGAATGACATTTTAAAAAAAAGGGGGGGGGGGGGGGGGGCAACCCTCAATGGGGTTTAAATACCTGGGACCACCTTTGGTTTTAGAACTGCAGAAGTCTCTGGGAGAAGAGATGAAATGTCTTCAAAGAAATTTAAAGAAGTCCGGTTGCTTTTTTCAAACTCTTGAGACTGCCTAGCTAAAGAAAGAGGAAACACTAAAAGAAAGAGAAGGAGAAAAGGACTTTGATGGACTGCCATGAAAGTCCTTTTCTCCTTTAGTGTCCAACCTCACATATAAGTCACTCTAAGTCTTTTGCCACCACTCTCTTTGTTTTACACCTAGCTTCCCAGTATTCCTGTCTACTTTCTTCTTCTCCCTTACTATTCCAATTTTTCTTTGCAAACTTCTTCCTTTGAATAATTTCCTGTACTTCCATCAAGCCTCCTTGTCCTTTTTCCTCTGTAAAGGATACACCAAACACCTTCTTGGCAGCTTCCTTCAGCACTACAGCTGTCCTCTCCCAGTCATCTGCTAACTCTTCCCTACCACCCAGAGCCTGTCTCAACCCCTTCCCTGAACTTTGTGCAACATTGTTCCCCCTTCAGCTTCCATCATTTAATCCTTGGCTCTATTTTCACTTGCTTCCTCTTCTTGGTTTCGAAAGTCATCCTACTGACGACCATCCAATGATGCCAAGCTATGTTCTCCCCTGACACCTCCTCATCACCCCTGGCATTTAACATGAATGAAAATATAGAATATATACAGGACTGTGCAAAAGTCTTGAGCCAACCCCACATTTCTTTATATTTTTGCAGTGAAAGGAACTAGGGCAGGACTCCCTGGAGTCTAGATGCTGGCAGTGGTGAAGATAAATATGGCTTGGCTTGGCTGCAGCACTGAGAGACTTGGGTAAGGTGGAGATGGGGTGGAGGTGGGCTGTGTGAAGTCTGCAAAAGAGAATGATAGGTAAGTGGTGAGATTTAAAGTATGCAGAGTGGAGACTGATGAGTGGAGACCTGTCTTGTTTGGCAGTTCTCAGAATCATGATCTTAATGCACTGTTGTGCCAAACATATTTGCTTTTACAAGAAGAAGTCTATAAATTCTCTATAGGCCCCTCTTGTTAATGTTTTTATTTTATTTATTCAATCATTTCGATTACTGTCCACACAATATGACACTGCCAGGTCTCACAGGCAGGAAGAAAAGAGTAAGAACAAAATAAAAAATGGGAAGAGGAGAGAAAACAGAAGAAATAAGAGGACACAGCACAGGTACACCCCTTGGTCCCCCCACCCCAGGGACCAAGGCTCAGCAAGCCCCAGACCCAGAGCCAGCTGTTCTCACAGACACAGACACACACACACACCAATGCTCATAGACCACATACTCATACACACAAACACACATATAGGACACTCACGTACACAAACCCATGTAGTAATCATACGAGAACATACACAGATGCACTGTTCCTCATCAAGTGGAAGTGTGGGCGAGTGGGTACCCCCCCCCCCCCCCCCCCCCCCCCCCCCCCCCCCCCCCCCGAGACAGCGGTAACCCGGGGAAGCAGCCAACTCAATCCCAGGAAACAGGTGTTTGAAGACCCACCCACTGCATCCCCTGAATGTTTGGGATGATGTGTTTGGTGTATGTGCTGGTGTATGAAGTGGAAAGGATGTGTATGATTGTGTAAAAGCTGTGGTGATATTATAATTGAAGGTACAGATGTGACATGAACACTGATCAACAGTGCTCATCCACACCCCAGAGCACCACCACGCTCAAGGCCAGCACCCACTGCCCCCCACTGCAGAGGGTCATTTCGAGCATGCAGACAGGCCCAAGTTTGGTGGCCCTTCTGCATGCTGAGCCTCAACACCAGTCACCTATCCAGTCAACAGATCAACAAAACAAACAAACATGACCAAAAAACCTTAGAAACAAAACAAAAATTGTCCTGAGTCCAGGATCAGCTGGCCCCATGTGGGAAACCGCCACTACCTCATCTAAGTGCCCTGCTCCCCCCCCCCCCAGGATCTGTGGATGTCCCAAAATCCCATAAATACCAACCAGACATGCCAATGTGGACCAACCCATCCTATATGGTGGGGCATCCGAGGGGGCACAGACCCCTCCAGCGCAGGGAGGGATCCAACCAGGAAACAGGTGACCTTGTGCGCCAGGGCCACAGACCCCGCACCCAGACTCCCACAGAGAGGAGCACCTGTGATCGCAAGTATCCCCAGTCCCTACACTCCAAGACCAACCGGGCAGCATCCACCCAAGCTAGGTACACGGGGAGGTGAAGCTACAGCTGATCACCCTCACTAAGATAATGGAATTGATCAGTGGGAACCAGAGAATGAAATTGGTCCAATTGTTTTTTAGAGGAGGCAGACATTCTCTCCAGACTAAACAAGAAGCACTCTGAGAGTGCAAACCGCTGCCAAAGCAGCTCACTCTCTGGTCAGTATTTACTTTTAAGGAATGGTATTTTGTATATAATCATTTTGTTATTTTCATTTTAAATGTACTTTTGATTACACAAGCATAATGTAGGACCAGGTGATGGATGATAGGTAGTGATTTGTAAATAACTGGACATGAATAACTTGAGCTTGACATGATATTTGGATGCAAACTATAATGTGATATTAAGAATCCCCAAATAGCTGCGTCATTTCCAAAATTCTTCAAAGTAATAAGCTATTGCTTTATAAACTCCTCATTCGCTCAGCCTCCTCATTCCCTCTTTTCCTCGACTCTCTTTGCTTGCGTACAGACACAGTGTCAGCACATTGTCATTGATGGTTTCGAAAATGTTTGGCAGGAAATTCCACTGGTTACATTTTGATAAGATTTCCCTGAAAAATTCTAACTGTTCAGCTGGTGACCTCAAAAAGGTGGAAAATGGTCAGCAACTTTGAGCATTCTGAAATACTGGTGTGTATAGCCCATTTTGGCTACATTCCATATGTATTTTTTCTGTTGTCATTATAATTCTGCACTGTGGATAGAAAAAATACATTGCGTAGGTGTATTTTGACTGGTAGTGTGTTGCCATCTCAGCAACTTTTTCTATAGATGTGGTAACTTTTAAGACTTTTAGTGACAGTTTTTTGGAAAAATGTCGCTACCCCAAGTCTACCAACTTTTTAAACACACCTCACTACTTATTTCCCTCAAAGAGAATTGATAATACATATTGTTAATTTTGTTAGCACTGTAATTTTCTTTGTTATGATCTTGTTTATTCTTGTAGTTCTGTACTTTGGTGCTGCTCTTATGTTTTGGTGTTTCTTCCATCGTTATAGTTTCTTTTTGATTGATCTGGACAAAAAAGACCAGGGATGCAGAGATGAAAATGAGTGCTTCATATGTTGATGTGGCTGACGCTTTTGAAGTCAGTGCTTAATATATTAGAAGCTATTTTTAATTAGTTATTGATGTGCACTATAGGTCTTTTATGCTGTTTTATCTACAGTATGGGTCCCAAGTGTGTAATCCTCAACATGTTTGTCATTGTATAAATTCACTGAATAAATCCAGTGATTATAGTTCTTCTATTCAATAACATGTTACCTAATTGATATGCTGATATCTAATAATTGGTGCAAAGCACGAACAGAATATGGCTGATATTGCAGTGTTTCATTGAATGAAACAGTTTTTATTCAGAGCCTATTGTTTTGTGCTCTGAACCTGAAGATGTTTGCTAATGCTAATGCTACTGGCTGACTGTTGGCATACATATGTGCACAGTGTTCAATAGTCAGTTTAATTAATCCTCTAACTAGATGTTAGGATAATGGAGGCAGTTCCCATGTATTTATAGACTCACCACTTACCATTTATAGATGTACCAGGGTACTAAGGAGTCCAAAGTGTGCCAAGAAAATATACCCCATAGCATTACACCACCACCAGCAGCAGCCTGATCCATTGCTACACGGTAAGCTGGAGCCATCCTTTCATGTTGTTTACTGCAAATTCTGGCACTAGCATTCTGTTGCAGCAGAAATTTAGCGTCATTAGACCAGGCGGTGTTTTTTCAGTCTCCAGTTTTGGTGAGCCTGTGCAAATTGTAGCATCAGTTTTCTGTTCTTAGCCGACAGGAATGTTGTAGCACATCTGCCTCAAGGTTTGACATGTTGTACATTCAGCAATGCTCTTCTGCATACCTTGGTTGTAATGACTGGGTATTTGAGTTACTAACAATTGACTGCAAATTATGCTGCTTGTATGGAGCCTTTTCATACAATAGAATAAATGGCTGCTGTGACAGAGAAACATAATGGTTTCCTCTATTTTTCCCCCCTTAAAATTCAGTGCTGTAGGGAGCACTTAAATTACACTGAAGTAAACTAATTGCAGTCAGGCGTTCTGCTGGTATGACTGACAGGGAAATGACAGAGTCTCTGTACGAGATTTTGAGAAAGAATGGAGCAACACAGAAAAAGAATGTCTTCTGAGAAAGGGATAGTGAGTGGTAGGGAATGAGTAGCAAAAATAAGTGAAGAAAAGCCTGGATGGAGAAGACAGTAAAATGAAACAGTTAAAAAAAGCACATGAACAAAAGGTGAGAGGGAGACCATTCTTAACATTTCACAAAGTATAAGTCAGAAAAATTCAAAGAATAAAAGGCCAGGAGCTGTGCCATGACATTAAAAGACAAAGATTAACAATGTGGCAATAAATGGAAGAGGCACAAAAATACCATGACTTAAACACTGCATCTCAGCAGGTCTGGCTTTCAGCACAAACTCATCTGTAAAAAAAAAAAAAAAAAAAATCAGAAAATGCCAACCAGCATTCTTTTACATTAAGTTTTATATATATTTTTTGGATAAAGTTATTAATTTTATTATTTGTGGTATAGTAATCCCTCACTCATCGCGGGTGTTACGTTCCAGGACCACCGGCGATGAGTGAAAATCCGCGAAGTAGGGACGCTATATTTATTTTAATACTTATACATTATTTTCGTAGTTATACACTATTTTAAGTTTTTATAAACCCTCCACACACTTATACACCAAATATATACATTACTGTACAACACGTACTACGCATGTGAAGAACGAGTACCGCAAAAACCCGCGAAACAGCGAAAATACCGCAATAAATATTTTACACTAATATTGATTGAAAACCCGCGAAACAGCGAGTCCGCGAAAAGCAAACCGCGAAGTGGCGAGCGATTACTGTATTCAGTGCAGTCTGTTGCCATGTACAACAGATTTTTGTATAAGGCGTGATATCTGTGAAGTGAGTTGTTTATTTGGGATCATTTACCACACCACCATATCTTACAGTCCTTTGTGGTTTGGTCTGAGGGGCTTCCAAAGCAAATGAGAAGTGCAGAAATTCTGACACAATTGCTTCTTAGGCAAATACGTAAACCACTACACCATGGAGCCACGGACAAAAAATAAAATAAAAGTAAATTAGAAAAAACAAATAACCAAAACAAACAAAAAAAAATATCAGTGACTATCAGCACTGCTGTTCTTATAACTTCTGACATTAATTCGTAGTCCTACTCCATTTGCTCAAGAGGCTTTAAATTTTCTCAGGCCACTGCTGTAAATAAGAATGTGTTCTTAAAGTAAAAACTCATTGCACTATCTTGTGGTACAAACTGGTATTATACACAAACCCCCCTGCCTGATTTTAACTTCAGTTGGTACGCTATGTTGCCAAAAGTATTGATTCGTCTGCCTTCACGTGCATATAAACTTGAGTGACATTCCATTCCTAATCCAAAGGGTTTAATATGATGTCGGCCCACCTTTGCAGCTATAACAGCTTCAGTTCTTTCCACAAGGTTTAGGAGTGTTTATGGGAAATTTTGACCATTCTTCCAGGAGTGCATTTGTGAGGTCAGACACTGATGTTGGATGAGAAGGCCTGGCTCCCAGTCTCCACTCTAATTCATCCCAAAGATGTTCTATCAGGTTGAGGTCAGGACTCTGTGCAGGCCAGTTAAACTCTTCCACACCAAACTCGCTCATCTGTCTTTATGGACCTGCTTTGTGCGCTGATGTGCAGTCATGCTGGAACAGGAAGGGCCCCAAACTGTTCCCACAAAGTTGGGAGCATGAAGTTGTCCAAAATATCTTGGTATGCTGAAGCATTAAGAGTTCCTTTCACTGAAACTAAGGGGCAGAGGCCAGCTCCTGAAAATAACCCCAAACTTTATACTTGGTACAATGCAGTCAGACAGGACAACCACCAAACCCAGACTCATCCATCAGATTGTCAGATGAAGAATTGTGATTCATCACTCCAGAGAACACGTCTGGACTGAATCCAGTGGTGGTGTGCTTTACACCACTGCATCCAACGCTTTGTATTGCGCTTGGTAATGTAATGCTTGGGTGCAGCTGCTCGGTCATTTTGAGTGGTCTACCACTTCATGGCTGAGTTGCTGTCGTTCCCAATCACCTCCACTTATTATTATATTATTGTTATAATACCACTAACTAGTTGACTGTGGAAAATTTATTAGTGAGTAAATTTCCACAGTGGACTTTTCACCACCGTGTTTGACTGTTTTTAATGTTCTTTTTATGAAATACTATGTTAATTTTTTGGCAGATGTAACAGCTCACAAACCATTCAAAAAGTCAAACTTTTGTCTGAAAGTATTCCGCAGAATATTTTCCTAAAAGTCTTGGAAGATCATGAAAACTCATCAAGATGCGTTTTTGGCAAATGTGAGACAAACACTGGTGTTCTTTTTAGTCAGCACTGGTTTTCTCTTTAGAATTCTCCTATGAATGCCATTTTTGCTCAGTCTCTTTCTTATTATTGAATCATGAACACTGATCTTAACTGAGGCAAGTGAGGCCTGCAGTTCTTTAGATATTGTTCTGGGTTCTTTTGTGACTTCCTGGATGAGTCGTTGATGCACTCTTTAAGTAATTTTTGAAGGCTCGCCATTCCTGAGAAGGTTCCATTTTTTTCAGTTTGTTTATAATGGCTTTCACAATGGTTCACTGGCATCCTAAAGCCTGAGAAATTTCATTGTAAGCCTTTCTAGACTGGTAGATGACAATCACTTGGTTTATCGTTTGTTCTTGAGTTTCTTTAGATCCTGACATGATGTGTTGCTTTTTGAGATCTTTTAGCCTACTTCGCTTTGTCAAATGGGTTCTATTTAAGTGATTTCTTAAGCCAACAGGCCCAGCAGTAATTGGGACTGGGTTTGGCTAGTGAAACTGAACTCAACTTTCCTAAAAAATGTGAATTAATCTGAATTAATCACAGTTAATTCATGATTTAACAAATGGGAGAAATCATCATTTAAAACTGCATCTTGTATTTACTTGGGTTATCTTTGTCTGAAACATGTAAGGGTGACAAATCTACAAAAAAATAAGAACTCAAGAATGGGCAAATACTTTTTCATGTGCCTATTTAACAAAGTATTTGGTTAATTTATCATATCCTGCAAATCTTTACTTATATATCCCATAAATCATGCACTTCCTTGTCCCATATGACTGCAGTAGCAGGTTAATTAGCATTTGTGAAAGCAGTCCATCTGGTCTGTCAGAAAGTATCATCACCAAAGGATGTAATAGAGGAATGGTGTTCCAAAGCACACCATATGTTCTTGTTTCCCAGTGTGCAAACTTACAAGGCAACCAGTCACTGAAAACAGAGTTATTGTTTATTAAAATCAGCATTTATAGATATTTACAGTCCATTAACAGATGTGTCTCATGCCAAACTGGCAGAAAATGAACCCATCTGTTGGTCTGTTGCTATTATTAACCACCTGAGAAAAGAGTGGAGAGACTGTGTTTTTGTTAAATAACCCTCCAGAGTATCCCCTGGTCAGTCATACTTTATGGTTCCTAGGTTCAGAGGCTCAGGAGAAAAATAAATGGGCAAAATAGTCAACAACCAGTTTTTAAGGGGGCTTGAAGGTTGATGATTTCATTTTAGGTTGCTTTTAAATGAATTTTGTCATGGAGAAAAGGATAAAACATCTGAACAGAGAAACTCTAACATACACTTTCGAGTTCTGGACATATGTTTGGTTTTCACTGACTGTAGCCAGTAATCCACACTGTCCCACATATCTGAGAAAATATTCTATGTTCTTAGCTGATTCTGACCTCTGAGCTCTTCTGGCCAGAAATCATTTTCACACTTTAAAACATTTATATTTTACATGTTAGTGACAGTCTAATAGGCTTCACTGTTGGGAAAAATCAAACTTCAGTCGGTTGACCTATGGTAACTTCAAGGATGGGATAAAGGCTTTTCTGATGGGGGTCTTACTGTAACATATGCAAGGTCTTTTTGACTGCTGTGAAATCAACACTACCCTCTTAAAATGAAAAATCCATCATTTTCTTTCACTGTGCCCTTTTCAGTATTACCTGACACGGCTGTTACATGACAGCAGGTCCAGCTGCTGCACAAGTCAGAGAATCTTTATAGCTCTTCATTCTCTTTCTAAATCCATAATTCAATCTTAAAAATTTTGGCCATAGTTGTCACTTAATAAAATTGGTTTGCCAGCATTTACATTCACGAAGTGACTTGTTCCTCTGCATGTGTTCTAGGTTGCTGGTGGGCAGGAGGGGGCTTGTCAGTGCTACCTAGGAACATCTGGACCCCGTGCCTCCAGATGATAAAGCTGTGACTAACAATTCATTTTTCCTCTTGCGCACCTACCTGTTTGCTACCACACCATGTGTCAAATTTGTTTCTCTTTAGTTTCTTTGTGTTGTGCATTTACAACACCCACACACATCTTCAAACTCAGAAAACCCCACACTACTGATCTTACTGTACTGATTTCCACAACACATTAGTTTTGTATTTAAATGATCTAAGTTTGCTTAATTACTTTCTTAACCTGCCAAACGGTGTGTCCACTCTTTTGTCATGGGCTTAGGAGCCACATTGCGATACTGTGCTGGTTTTAATAGCAACCCAAAGTGCTTCAACATAGCTCAGAAACCAAGCAACACCTGACAACTCTCGCTGAAAATATGTGGCTTTAAACCAGGTTGCATGAATGGTAAATAGACTGGCTCTTATATAGCACTCCAATCTCATTGTACATCTGTATAATGACAATAAAGGCATTCTATTCTATTCTATTCTTGCAGATGTCTCATTCACATCTCAGTCTCAGTGTTTCACAAGATTTGTGCAATTGTTTGCATTCACGGTTGCTTTCCATGACATGTTTTTATATCACTCTCCATGTGAAGACGGAACCAAAAATATGTATAAAAAATATTCTCAATTAGTACTATAGATTAGCATTAGGACATGTCCCCAATGCCTTGGAAAACTTCCAGTCTTCATTTGTGATTCCTGAGCATAAAACCTAAAAATGCAAGACTCACTTTCAAGGTGAAAGAACAAATTTAATCAGCACGCGCACACACACACACACACACACACTGCAAGTTAACAAGACATAAGGGCTTACAAAGAAGGAAAACAAATTAACCTTTGTGCTTTTGGAGATGAGTCAGCAAATGGTACATCGGCAGAAAAGAATATTTACAGATCTCATTCCTCACATTATGATGCAGCAACCACATCAGCTGCACCATATTAGCATCTTTTGGTTTGCTCTGCTTAGGGGTCGTCACAGCAGATCATCTGCCTTCATCTCACCCTACAGTATCTCTAGCATCCTCTTCTGTCACACCAACCCTCTGCATGCCCTCCTTCACTACGTCTCTGAATCTTCTCTGTGGTATTCCTCTTTACTTCCTACTTGGCAGGTCCATATTGAGTATCCTTTGTCCAGTGTGTTTTCTATTCCTCCTCTGCACATGTCCAAACCATCTCAACCGGGCCTGTCTTTGTCTTCAAAGCGCTCAACCTGAGCCATCCCTCTGATATACTCCTTTCTAATACTGTCCTTCTCTGTCACTCCAAATGAAAATCATAACATTTTCAACTCTGTCACCTCCAGCTCCACCTGTCTTTTTGTCAGTGTCACTGTCTCCAAACCATACATCATAGCAGCTCTCACTACCATCTTGTAAACATCCCTTTCAATCTTGCTGCTGTCCTTTTGTCACAAATCACCTCTGACACTTGTCTAAGGAAGGACATCCTTTGCAGTGCGATCTCTTTTCCTAACCAATTGATCCTTTTATGCTTCCTTAATGTCCAGCCTCGCATACAACTTTTCCGTTGCCTTTGCCACCTCTCTCTTCGTTGTATGCCTAGCATCCCAGTACTGCAGTCTACTTTCTTCATCTCCCTTACTATCCCACTTTTTCTTTGCTAACCTCTTTCTTTGAATACTTTATTATACTTCCTCATTCCACCACCAATGTTCCTTGTCTTCTTTACTCAGCTGCAAAATCAGTGACTACATTTATAATGGGGTTAAGGACATCAGTGGTAGAAGTGCCAGAAGTGACAGGTGAATATAACTTTCCATGCTTTCATACTTCCTGCTTTCACTATCTGGGATTAGAAGGAGCATACAGCATTGTGCACACTAATGAGAGTATAAATGCAATTGGAGGTAAACTTTAGAGGCCTAGAGATTGTGATAAACAAGTAAAATAATACTTAAACCTGCTAGGAATTTCACCTGATGTTCATTACAGGATATGTTCTGCAATACATATGGACAAAGCAAAACAGAGAGCCAAAATAAATTAATCTAATGGATGTTTTGGTAAGGTATCAATATACTGGAAGGTCTGAACTAAGGTTAGTTTCAGTGGAACCTTTTAGAAACCCGATGACGTTGGGTGTTTTGGCTCTACAGTAGGCCCCAAGGACAGCCCAGCTACTTGTTGATGGTACAGATTTGATGTATGAGGATAAACATGGTCTTATCATAAATTCCATAATGGTTAAGAAACTTTGATAAATCTGTTAAGAAACAGATTGGCCAAAGTTGACTCAGAACCTTACTAAGTACCATCACTGTGGTGGCAGCATCTGGATTGTGGCTCAGCTGCAGGGGAGGGGTGGTGCGGTGGGTTCATGGGGGCGATGTCAGGGAAGGCTGGCACAGCTGACTGATATGCTCTAATTATGTCCCTTTATACAGTACCAGTACCAAACTTTTGACTCGTACTGTGTGTGTGTAGTAGCCTGCTGGGATGTGTGTGTGTGGCAGGAGTCTGGCACTGGCACCAGCAAGCAAAGAAAATGGCTAGAACTGGCGAGCAAAACCTGGCATGAACAGTGACAGTACAAAATCTGTGTGTGACACAAAAATAAAAATAATGAACTGTGAACTGCAAACTGATGTTTGGTACATATGATGGGGGCTCATTGGCAGTAGTGATGTTACACTGGATCCCAGCTTTCCCCAGTAAGAGAATGATGGACCCACAGCTGATATAGCCGGTGCTCACACTGGCTCAGATTGTGACTGAACTGACCACCATGCATTGGGAAAAGGTGGCAGTGCAGTGTCAACAGCTCCAGGTGTTGCAGGCCCAGGCACACAAAAGTGCTGGGGAATCTGGTGGCTCAAACTGGGTCCGTGGGTCAGCAGCTGCCACTGTCATTTCCACCGGTCATCACACTGCATAAGATCAGGGAGACAAATGACCGTCAGGCTTTCCTGGACACGATTAAGGCCACAGTGGAAGCATGTGGGTGGCCGGAGACTGAGTGGGCTAGTATGGGTACTGCCTCTACTGATGGGGGAGGTGCAGTTGGTAACAGTGAGCCTACCACCAGTGTTGCAGTGTAGCTTTGGCCATATACATCGGGCAGTGTTGGGCCAGCTGCAACTTTTTCCGGAGGACCAATGCTGTCACTTCCATGGCTTATGGATGGAGGCAGGAGACCCAGTGGCTCAGGGACAGTGCGGCCAGGTGGCTGCAGTTGGGGCTGTCAGAGAGAGAGAGCTATGGATGCTGGAGAAGTTTGGGGAGGGGGCTCCCGGCAAGGTCCCCTGCCACCAACCAACAACCTTGGAAATGGCCATCACATGGGCAGAAAACCCTCTCTCAGTACAACCGAAGGATCTGCTGGTGTGCTCCCAGCAGGTGGCTGATCCCTACACAGAGGAGGAACATAACCATGCTCAGCTGCCAACATGCATTTCCACTGAACCAATTTCTTCTGCTCCTCCTTCTCAGATCGCAGTGGCTATGGCTGCTTCCTCCCACTCACAAGAAGCTGTACAGACGCAGGAGAGGGCAGGAGAACTGGAAGTGTGGGTGGCCAGGGCACTCCCATATAATATAGGGAGTGTAGGGAGTGTCCATTGATGAAGGTGAGACAGGTTATCTGTGTCGCCGGCCTTCCCCTGGTCCATTAATAATGTACAGCATTCCGGTAAGGTGCCAAGGGGGTACACAGGGCAGACTTAGCAACTGCGAGCAGCTGCCACTGAACCCTGGTTCAGTCTGGAACAATTTTGGAAGCAGAATAGGTGGAAATTAAGTGTGTCCATGGTGACATTCACAAATATTCCATGGTGCCAATGGAAATTCAAAAATTTCAAAAGAATTTTCAGGTCTTTATTCAGTCTGACGATTCAGTAAGCAAACAGTTGCTAACACTGTAAGAGTAAATGAGGTTTACAGCATGGAATAATCCACAAAAGAAGATTGGCGTTACATATTAGCTGTAATAAATGTCACTATAAAACAAATGTTTATTTAGCATAATAGAGGGGGAAACCTGCTCACTCACTTTGCCTTTCAAGGGAATAAGAACTCAAATTTCAGTGTCCACACTGGACTTTAAATTTTCATGTTCGTCTTCCAGCTATTGTTACAGCCCCATGACATGAACTGTGTGGTGTGACTCTGGAGTAATAACCATGTACTTACAAGCGCATATGAGCTAAAAAGCCATTTGTTCTACTAAAAGGCTAGGGTAATGCCAGAAATATTATAAGAAAACCAAAAATGTTTGGCACAACAGTGCATTCTGATCATGATTCTGAGTGAAAAAGCTGCCAGATAAGACAAGCAAACAAAATTATAAAAACGTAAAGCGTTCAGACAGAAAAGTTTCAGAAACGACCTCTGTTTACATGGAAACACAAGACGTTGAAATGCTGCAGTTCCCACTGCCAGGCCACAAGTTGGCGGTGTGGATATAGGAGCTGCAACCATAATGTGCATATGCCAGTGCCCTGTTTTTAAAAAGTCTCTTTTTTGCCCATTTACAAGGAAACAGAGAGCGGAGCATTTTGAAAACGCTCCACTCTGCAGACTGTTTTCATCAAGTATTAACAGTTTTATTTCACACCGTTCTCGTGTAAATGGGAGGCCGAAACACATCAAATGCATTCTTGAATCTTGAATCTTGAATCAAAACATTGCCGTTTTAATCTGAAGAAGTTCCTGTGTTAACGGGGCCTAAGACATAAAAAAAAAAAAAAAAAAAAAAAATATATATATATATATATATATATATACATAATGCCCATATATTAAGACATTATAATATAGAGAAGTTTCAGTCTTTTAGATTATTCATAAGCTTAAACTGCTTTCAACTTAGCTTAAAATAAAATGCCTCTGGTAGAATAGATTTTATTAAGATTTTATTAAGATATGATAAGAAGCAATTTATTTATCCCATATTTCTGAATTCCCTCAGGTCAAGCGAAATAACTGCTAATAAACAGAGAATCTCAGCATATGAGTTATGCTTTTTATAGAACTACAATGCAAAGTGATACATGATACAGTGATACAAAGTGATGTAAAGTGATACATTGTATCACTTGTACATCCATCAATCCATCCCAGAAGCAGCAGTTAAAGCAATGATACCAAGACCTTGCTCCTCCCAGACACCACCCCAGAATCCTACGGGAGTGATGGCATGTTATGGGTCTCCTCACAGTTTGTCATGCTCAAAATACCTCACCTCGGAGGCAACCAGGACGAATTGTAGTCAGTTCTTGAATCAGCTCAATTGTCTTCTTTCAGAGTGGTGTAGTAGTACTTCTACTCTGAAGTCATCCCAAATGACCGATCTCCCAGACTCCCACAAAGCCATAGAGACCCTTTGGAGGAAGCTCAGAGGGTGTCCCCTGTTTGTATTGTGGAAACTGCTAAGCTACCCATGTGACCAGAGGTTAGGGTTGGAACATAGACTGACCAATAAATAACCAATTTTGCCTTGAAGCTCAACTCTCCATCTACCACAACAGGCTGCAATAACATCCACATCACTGTAGATGTTGCAGAACTCCATCTGTAAATCAGCTTTTTATTAGTAAAATGACCTGAAATACAGATAAAAGCAACTGCCATTTTAATGTTGCAGCTGTAACTCTGCTTCTGAGTTGCTGCTGTGACATTTTTGCAAAATGGACTGGCCTGCTGCATCATTTTTTCCCTTTGATTTTTTGGGTGTCTAAATTCAGCCTCTCCCGAGCCTGATTCTGCCGGAAGTTTCTTCCTGTTAAGGAGTTTGTTTTTCCCATCATTGCTTGCTCATATGGGGTCAAGAATCAAGAATCAAGAATCAAGAATGCCTTTATTAGTCCCACAAATGGGGAAATTGCAGTTTACAGAACATCCATCCAAAACAAGCATAAACATAACACAGACAGGGGGGACAGATGTCTGAGGTCATGCAGCCATTTCTCAACGGCGCTACCTTTAGCAGAAAGACAGAAAGAGATACACTGGGATAGTTAGGTTCAAAAAAATCATCTCATACTGTGTTCATAAAGAACACCTTACGAGGTTCCAAAAAACACCTCAGCAAAAGCATATTGCACATATAAAGCCGGGATAGCAGTATGGTGGGTAAGGTCAGGGTCAGGAGGGGATGCAGACGGAGACGAGAGGGTGGGGGGCATTGTGGAGCCCAGATGCCAGCTCCTAGCCAAACAGTTCGCTGATAGTGATGGAAGTTCATCAGCGGCCTTGGTACACCAGATCCAGCTTCACAAATCACAGAGAGGGCTGAGGGGGAGGGCGGCCGTCACGCATAGCTCTGGAGAGATATGATTGCCAGCCAAGGCCGGCTAGGGAGCCGACCTCTGATAATGCAGATGTTGTTTTGGAACAGGCTGCTTGTTTTTTTTCAACAGCCTTCAGTCTCACTGGGAAACCATTCAATAAATCCAATAATCCAAATTCATTAGTTACCGTCCTCACTGTGCAGAACCGTACCTTATCTCCAGATCGAACCCTTCTCACCTGCTACTCCCCAAGTCTACGGCTCAGGTTCATCAGGGTCGTTTGATTGTTTGTGTTTTCTCCACAATCTTTACCTTACAGTATAAAGTGCCTTAAGATGACTGTTGTTGTGATTATAAATAAACCTGAAACGGAATTGAAAGTCTGTCAATTAGTCCAGTGATCCCCAATCTTTTGTGGGCCACAGACTAGCCTTTAAGGCGTCTGTGGCCCACAAAAGTCTTCTCTAAATGTCCAGCATGAAAACTGTGATATTTCCTAAATATAATAATAAACATGAATCCACTGTGAACTTGTATGCAACTTTATCAGCAGCGTCCTCATAACATCGCACCAACAACATGAGTAACAGCCACATTCGCCCAAAGCTTCCGGTGAAGGCACCGGAAAACGTCGCTAGATATATCGCTAGTCGCTATACTAACCTAACTGAGCTGAATTTCTTTGTTCCGCCGTCAAAATGATTCCGATGTTAAACATTTGTTCCACATGACTTTTCTCCCAGGTTGCTTGCGCCCCACCTGTCATGACCCTGTGCTCCACTGATGGGGCGCACCAAACACTTTGAGAATCACTGGGTTAGCAAGTGAGGATGCAGGCTGCTGCTAGGTGAAATCAGTCACAAAGATGGAGCTGGACCAAAATCCTCATCTCTGGTTGCTAGCAGAATGCTGCATAGTTTGCATAGAAGATGCTGACTAGTCTACAAACACTCACTAACTAACCCACTGAAACCAATGAGTTTCAAAAGATTCAACTTTTACGTCATAGCTTTCCCTGTTTCCAGGTTGTGTCACACTCTTTGCAGCTTCACAACTACTTAGTGAGCATTTGGTGAGTATTTGCAGACAAACTGGAACCTTCCATAATCCTTAAGACGACTGTGACAATCTGCTACCGATCAAAGAAATCGCAAAGAGGCTTTCAGTGCAGCGCTGAATACCTCTATGTGACATATGCAGCTGGGGCCTTAATGAGCGCACGTTAACTCCTCCCACCCCAGCACCAATGATGCTGGTTATCAGTGGTGATCTCACTGTGGAATGACAGGATGATGGGAGTATAGGAAAGATCTCCCAAATTTGATATACAGGATGTTGCTAGATTTAAATGTCTAATGCACATGCAGCCTCTAGTCCAGGGCTCTTCAACTCCAGGCCTCGAGAGCCGGTGTCCTGCAGATTTTAGATGTGTCCCTGATCCAACACACCTGAATCAAATGGCTGAATTACCTCCTCAGTATGCAGTCAAGTTCTCCAGAGTCCTGCTAATGACTTCTGTATGTGATTCAGGTGTGTTGAAGCAAAGACACATCTAAAACCTGCAGGACACCGGCTCTCGAGGCCTGGAGTTGAAGAGCCCTGCTCTAGTCTAATACTCTAGACTCTAGAGTATTAGACCAAATGCATTACTATCCAAGCAATTCCATTACACAGTATTTTCATTAAATGATCTAAACCATAACTGGGTGCACCTTAAATAGCAGGTCTAAATAGATAACATAAATCTATGTGCATAACTTTTATTACTGGGGTTTCATAACTGAAGGTGAAGCTGCTGTTTAGATGTTCCCAGAGGTGTAGAGCAACCACATATTGAAGGCAGGGCAGCCCTCTTAAATACGCTTGATAAAACAGAAAGGGCTTTAATAAACTATTAAACCAACTTTCTGTATAATGTGAATTTTGAAAGGCAGAATTCTTAACCCCTAGCTATTGGAGGTAAAGTCCTTGACACTGATCAATAATTCAGTCCTGTGCAAACACTGTATATTATTGACATTTTGTGCTGTGAGGCAGCAGAACTCTTTCTTGTAGTCGTTTAACTTTTCAGCAGAAAGAGTCTCCTGTTGTTACAGATAATGATTCTGATTCAGTGTCCTCTGTTTTGCTCTAATTGAATCATGTGTCAGCATAAATGATCAGCTCTGTGGTGTGCAAATAAGCAGACAGGTTTGTGTACACGTGCATATGTGTTGGTGATTTTGGAAAAGTGGCAGCTGAAGGGTGATTATTGCTGATTAGCATCAAACAGCTCAACAGCTTAATTTATAATATTGTTGAACATTCCCATGTTTAATTCTGGCTCTATTTTCAACTGGCAAAAATGACACATTTTTAAAGAATGAAACAGATATGACTACGATCTGTTTGATGCCTGAATGAACATCAAAATGAAAACACAAAGACTTGAGTTATAACAAAAGTTAAATGTGACATATTCATATTTTCCCAATCATCATCTCAATTCAGCTTGACTCAGTCAGGATGGCTAATAATGATGAATATGCACACTGTGACAAAGATAAAGAAGCTATATTTGGTCTTAAAAGTCTTACAACTGATTTTAATTTGTAGCAACCCTGGATTATTAATGCAACAAAAGAGAGCACATCATAAATATTTTCTATGTCAAAAAGAATTACCATTAAAAACATACATTTTATATGGTATTAAAGCCAAAAACTTTAACTCTTTGTGAATCAGGTGTATGGAAGTAGCGTTTGGGAAATGGGAATACTGTGTTGTGTCTGCAAACATCTGTAGTCTATGATTGCGACGAGGTGAAGGATTTTTTTAGCAGTCATATTTTTATGTAGTGCATTGTCATATTTATTTCAGTTTAATCCACTTGAATGATACAGCCATGAGAAAAGAGTAGATGCAGTTTATTTTAAATAAAAACCAAAAAAAAACCCAAAACAAACCTAAACTATTCAGTACCGTCAGTGGTGGAGTGAGTGTGTGCGTGAGTAAAGAGATTGTGAATATAATGTTGTATAGTATAGCAAAACTGTAAACCAAGGAGCAACCAAAAACAGGGGATGGTTCCAGTCCTAATTATAAATGTTTCTGAAAATGAATCCTAATCTTGAAAGAAGAGAAGGTGTCTGTCTCCTGAATCCTAACTGGGGGCCGGTTCCACGGGAAAGCAGCTGAAGGCTCTGCTTCCATTCTACGTCTGGAAACTCCAGGAAGCTCAAGTAAACCTGCAATTTAAATTTGGACACTTGACTTGTCTAAATATAATTTGTCTTTAAACTTAATGTACAGTAGATGTATGTTTGTGAGGTTTGACAAGTGGTACTGTAGTGTGCTCCATTATAAGTATAATATGGCAGGAGCAATAAATATAAATTAATGTTATGTCCTTGCATGCTGTTTCAAAGTACTTGTTGTAACTGACCTTTACAAATTTGAACATTAAGCCTATCCCAGCTATCACAGAGCGAGAGACAGGGTTCACTCTGGACAGGTCGCCAGCCTAACACAGGGCTAACACACAGAGAGACACACATCCGTTCGCACTCACAGTCACACCTATGGGCAACTTAGAATCACCAATTAACCTAACCCCACAAAGTGCACGTCTTTGGACTGTGGGACGAAACCAGAGGGAACCCACACAAACACGGGGGAGAACATGCAATCTCCACACAGAAAGGCCCGGGCCGAGGTGGATTCAAACCAGGATCTTCTTCTGTGAGGCAACAGTGCTAACCACCACACCACCGTGCTGCCTTCTTTTACCAGAATCTCCCTGTAAATAATGAGCTGCCTCGTTAAATAAAGGTCACATTGTTTCACTTGTGGTATGTTCATATCATGTGAAAGTGCAGCCTGACCGTGTTTTAACATCAGTAGGTACTGTACCCCTTTAACACAAGCTAAAGATGTTTTGGACATGATGTCATAGTTTTTGTTTTTTTCATATATTTTTTTATAACTTTAGTTAATTTTGGGAGCTTTGAAACTCTTTTTTTAAACCACAGTCTTTATTTTTTACACTACAGTACCTTTAGTACTACAGTACCTTTAGTACTGTAGTGTGTACTTTAGGTAAATTGATTCCCCTTTCCTTGAGTGGGTTAGTAAAGTCTTCATATCACTTGAGGTTGTACAGCTGCTTGCTAACAGACGGTCTTTATACTGAAGCTGTAACGTACAGTAGTGGATGCTGCTTCCTGTAAACAGATACAGACTTAATATATGGCTACAGACACAAATGCTGTCTAAACAGTGGGGAGAAGGAACGAATGGGTGGGTGTGGACCTGCACACACACTGTGCAGGCATCATGCAGCATACTCTATCCTGCTAAGCACTGGCCTGTTTACTTAATAGAATATAGACAGTGCAATGGCTTAGAGCCAGGCTGGACATGATGTATGACACAGAGGGGACTGCAGCAGGAAGAGCAACATTACACACACATTCATCCAGTATACACTATCTATATCCATATGCCACTCCATATTAAAGTTGCAGGCTAATGTGACATCGAAATGCTTCTGACCAGATGGATCTGTGCTGTAGAAAATGTGGCTTGCTCCAGAGAGAAAGATGTTGTGGGTATACAGTGAGCATGAGAAGGAAGTAAAAAGTAAGTAAGAAAGACACAAAGAGGGAGAGGAAAGAGAGAATGAAAGAGGGAGTGAATGCAGGTTAGACTGCAATGCTGCAGAATGTATTAGAGATGGTTTTATGGCTTTGCTTTATGTTTAGGAGGCATTAACAAACCTCTACTGCCCCTCTGTGGTGTGAAAAGGTAATATGCTAAAACAGGTTGCACTGAAGTATTTCTCAAGTACTGGCAACAAAAAAATCAAATGCCTAAATATATATATATATATATATATATATATATATATATATATATATATATATATATATATATATATATATATATATATATATATATATATATATATATATAGGTTTTGTTGCCTGCAAAGCTCATGCTCCACTCTTGAGACGAGTACATGGCAGTAATGCACCTTTAGGTTTGTTTGGTAGCTCAAAAAGAAAAAAAAGAAGTCTTTTATCATCCACACTTACCGATCAAAGGCTCCATTAAACCCTACAGGCTCGGAGCATCAGACTTCCCAAACATCCATACAGTTTAGCTGCATGCTTGTATAAGGTTTATGCGAAGCAAAGATATTCAGAGAGCGCTTCTTCACTGTCCAGTGTAAATCAGGCGTGCTGAATAATTGCCAGAACTTAGTACATGAGTTAAAACATCAGTGAGTAGTAAAGCAAGATATAGAGGCATTCATGCCTGGCTTAGGTGTTGAAGACTACATGAAGGTGGACAAGCTGCCTAAGTGGGCTGCTAACAAAAGAAATGTAGATGTATTATTCTGTTATTACTGCTTTCTAAATCAGAGATATGTGGAACAGACAAATGCTTGGCACTGATGTGTAATTCAGAACAGAATAGGTAGGTATAGTAAAGTTTAGGGGAAGCATCAGTGGTGATCATGGACAGGACAAAATATGGACATATGGACAGCGAGCCACTGGTTTTTGAAGTCTTGTTATGAAGCTGGGCATTTTCCATGTCACCTGACAGTGAAACTACAGATGACATGGCTAATGATTTTTCTCAGCCATTGAGCATGGCCTGGAAGATTTTCCATTCTGACTCTGAGTTTGACCATAATTTAGAGAAATGGAGCCAACGTTTTATTCACTATGACACGAAACTAATGACTGAGCCCAGAAACCGAACCAACAAATCAAGTACCAACAAGAATAGGTCACAGTCTTCTCCTTGTGATCAGAATACTCTCATCTGGACTATGTCTATGTTTTTGTCACCAGAATAAAACAGCACTTGTCCTCATTATTTGCAGAAAACATGTAGCTGGAATATGACATAATGACAGGGCTGCAGCAAGAAGGGAAAAGGACTCAAAAAGTACACTGGAATGTGGAGAAAGTTACTCCATCCACTGAAAGCATCCACGTGATCTTCTTTTAAGGAAATATGTGAATGTTCACGTCATTTGTAGTTATATTTTTTATTTTTCTAATGACGTTTGGTGTACCTCAGCAATAACACAGAACCTGCTTTTGACACTTTATACTGAATCTGTTTTTGTAGTGTTATAGCCGTTCAAAACTATTATTTTCAGTGTATTCACCCCCCCCAAAAATGAACAACTTTAAATTGTGTCAGAGAATTAACGCAATCAAGGAAACTTGCTGTGACACAAAAGAAGACACTAACACAAAGCTTGCAGCCACTCTCCTGTGATTTTAGAGTGCCGGAGCAGCGCTTTGTTTCAATGACAGTAAATAAATAAATGAAGACATGCCTGAGGCGCGAGTGTGCCGGGTTTCCCTGGGAAATTGGTTTGCTGCTGTTCCTCCACTAAATTCAGACTCTATTGGCTAAAATATTGTGATTCTCTTACATCAGCCAGATATCCAAGTTGCACTGCAGAGGGTTTTTCTTCGCAGTTAAGCCTACAATGTGATCAATCAAACAATCTCCTGCTTCACCTGCTGAGTTGAATCAGATCTCGGAGCTTTTCATGTCATAACTTGCTCTGATTTTATGTATCTCAGGTTATGAAAAGCAGCAGGAAACCCAGTGTAACAGCTGCTAGGTACATGGCCTGTGTGGGGGGCACTAAAACCTTTAATGCAACATTGATTTACAGTATAATTACAAGATTGGACTGTAATTAGAATTTGCTGAATGAGTTTGAAATGCTATTACAGAAAAACTATTATTCACAGGAATATTGTAAAGTATTTTACACTATTTGACCCTGATAGTACAATTTCTTTATTCTTCATATTGTACCTGAGGAGCTATTGAGTTCCAGATAAGTGGTATTAGGCCACATATAAAAGTAATATTTTTCATTCAGTCAGTCATCACTAATTACATCTAATTTTACTGGATTTTTGAACAATATGATACAAGAGTATGCAAATGTAAGAACCGTTTCAAAGCTTCATTCAGAATTACAAGTTAATTCTTCACTTGTAAGTATTCAGATTCTGAAAGAGGGGGAAGGACAAATAATGTGCCCTTCAGATTTGCCCATTTACTAAAATGTCTTTATCAATCCAGAATACGACAAATCATCTACGAGTAGGGAACGATCATAGCAAGAATCCCACATAAAATCTTCAGAGAGGTGAAGAAGGACCCACGGGTAACAGCTAAAGCCAAATACAGCTGCATAAAAATGTATCCAGTACAAGAAAAAAACAATAAATAATATTGGTCTTAATGCAGGAACATCATGTGTTCTACTTACAATTTCCAGATGTCCCTTCCAAAATAAATAAATAAATACATTTACAGATTTTGTTTGTCTTCTCTTAGAGCTGATGTTACGGGTTTCATGTGATTTCAAACATGTCTCATTATTCCCAGCACTCTTTTTTCCAAATCTTGCTGCTGTCGGACCACAGCCACAATCCGGAATGGCATTCCAGCACTTTAGTTAATAAGTAGTTCAATCTGATAGGCAGTGTAATAATAATAATAATAATAGTAATAAAAATTCCATCTTGAATGTTCCTTTTTCTTGTGCTGCAGTCTGATGATCCTTTCAGCTGAAGCCACAGAGACAGTAAAGTCACCACTTTACGTCCCGCCTGCACACTGTGCACATCCTGCTCTCCTTCTTGTTCCCGTCATGCGTTCATGACAGGCCTAAAATCCAAGTAAGCATAATTATGTTTTCTTTTCAGCTGACATTCATCCACTTGTGAAAGTCTTGATCTCCTTCATTTATTTCTGTTTTGCTTCAAAGGAGTGAGACTTTATTGTAATTTTAAGGTGGTCTTGAGCAAGAGTTCCCCGGGCTTCCTGAAAATCTTTCAGAGTTTTCCTTTTAAAATGTACAAAGACTGGATTGGAAATAAGTAAAAAAGCAGCCAAGGTCCAGAAGAATGTTTTTTGTTTGTTAAGCCACTTAACACCGACCTATGAATCATTCAAGCTTAAATAAGGCGCCAAACTCAAGGGATGCTCCAGTGTTGTGTCTACACTTAACTGACAGCAAAGAGCCATTAAAAATGGATTCCTTGGCACTTTGTTACCAGCAGCCTGTTACAAAAACACGTCAGTACTTCCCAATTCTTTATTTTAGTCTAATAAAAATAAGATGTAAAAAAAACAAAACAACTGGGGATCTTCTCCTGAAGACTAGTTTAAAAAATCACAAGAAAGCTGCCTGAGAGAGGCTGGGTTTTTGTTGTGTATAAAGTGCAGCTTTCTGGTTGGTGTCTGAAGGTTGAATGGGATTTGGAACTGTTTAGAATTGCTTCCACCTAAAGCCCCAAAACAGGATGCTACCACAACCATGCTTCACCGTGGGTTAGATGGAGTGCAGTGTTGTTTTTGTGCCCAACATGCCTTTTGGAATTGTGGCCAAAAAAATCACCCTTGGACTCATCAGACCATAACACGTGTCCCCACATGCTGTTGGAACACTTGATGTATGTTGTTTTCAAAATTTAGCTGTAACAATACCCCATAGCACAGGCATATGAAGACATTCCTGCAGCTCCGTAAACGTTGGCCTTGGTTTTAATCAGTCACCGTGTGCACAGACTACTATTTAACATTCATTTGAATGTGATTGGCTACTTTAGTTAAAAGAGGATGTTCAACCACATTATTTTATTTTTTATTTGTATATTCAGTTCATTTGCAGCGTGTCATTGAACTTGAAAACAGGATAAGATAAGATAAACTTTAATGATCCCACAACGGGGAAATTTGCACATTACATTACATATACACTTAAATCAAAATGCTATATGCAGATATCAAAAAACACTATATACATTTGTAGCCAGTAAAAAATTTGTACACAGTCAGCAGGTGGAGCCGACTCTGGCCCTTCTTATACAGGACGTCTGTGTTTGTAGTCCAGTCCTCCTAAAGTCTATGACCATATTCATCTTGCTGGTGCTGATTTGGAGGGCGTTGGTCTGACGCCAGCCAACAAAATAACCGATGAGTTGTACCTGAAGTCTGAAGTGTACAGACTTAACAGAAAGGGTGAGAGGACCGTGCCCTGCGGTGCCCCGTGCTGCAGACTACCACATCATACACACAGTCATGGCACCTCACATACTGAGGTCTGTCGGTGAGGTAGCCAATGGTCCATGCAGTCAGCTGCCTGTCCACTCCAGCTCCCTCCATCTTCCCTCTCAGCAGTGCAGGCTGGATGGTGAAAGAACATGACCCTCACAGTGTTCCCCACCTGCTCTAGATGAGAGAGGGATCTGTGCAGCAGGTAGATGATGGCATCCTCCACCCCGATGCTGGGCTGCTAGGTGAACTGCAGGGGGTCCAGCGCTGGACCTAACTATGCAAATATTTCTCAGACCAGCTTAATGGGCATTTTTCTCCAAGTTAACTTTAAACCAAAAAAGACTACGTTACAAGTAATTCCTATTTAACACAATGCTTGTTATTAAAATATGAGATTTGAATCAAAAATACAAAAACCTAAAGAACAAAAGCCAATCACTTGTGTAAAAAAAGATTTGGTTGTCTTTCCCCTGGAAGCACTCCAACAGGAGGATGGCAGTGATGGTAAACAGGTGGTTGTTCATTTCTGTGCTTTCACACTCAATCTCACACAGCAACGTCTTGGGATTACACAGTCATGTGAAGTGTCATGACGTCTGCGCCTATTGTTCGGTTGAAAACAAAGAATTTCCCAAATATCGGATGAATAAAGAATTTCTTATCTTACCTCAAAAGCTGTGTAAGTGCCAGCATAGTCCACCATGATGCAGCAAAATGGTCACTGTTACATTCCAATGTAAAATAAATAAATAAATAAAATAAAATAATACTTTTTTAAGATGGCATTTTATAAGGTTGTGAATATTATAAAGTGGAGGAAAATATATGCGCCGACTGAAAAAGTAAAATTCAAACAAGCAGGTACACAAAACAGAGACCTGGTGGCCAGCTTGGAGAGCAAGAGAGGAGCTAATACACCATCAGCTGAGTTATTAGGCCGGCTGGGTAGGCAACAAAAAAGATTGTATTCCATATTCCATATACTTGACTGCTATATCTTTGGATGTAAGCTTTGGAGGGTTATGAAATGAAGCTAGTTGAATCCAGCCTGAGAGCCTGCTGCTGGACTGTGGGCCAAAGGGGCTGCGGCTCTGGCAAAAACTCAGGTGTGGGAGGAGTTCTATAAACAACAAAAAAATACAAATTAAACTAAAAGTGCAAATTTCAATGAAAATCAGAGTGTGAAAACACAAATCATCCTCGCATCAGAGCTGGAGAAAGCAAAGGGAAGGACAGAAAAACCCAACAGATATTGAAGAGAAATGGAAGACAGAGAGTAACGTTAATAAGAGAGAAAAAATGAGTGAAAATCACAGAAAAGGAAACTTAAAAAAGCAATAAGGAAATTGAAAATGAAGGTAAGGTCAAGACACTGTGACAAGAGACTGTGAACGTGTTCTCTCTCCCAAGTGTCCACATACTGATGCATGACCATATGTGTGACACAGTTATGCACTGGGCAACTTTATTGCCTTTTTGAATGTGCACATTAGTATGACAGCGTTTAAAAGGAGTCCCTCCACATCTGAAGTAAATCTAATTTGCGTATGCACCAGAGGACAACTTTGAACCCTCAAGCTCTTGCTCATAGGCGCAGCAGACTTCTGCAGCACAGCTCTGCTTTCTTTCTGCTCGTAAACCTGTTGCAGGTGGCTTTACTTTGCCTTATTTGGCACATTTGTCACACTTACATGTTTCAGATCATCAAATTAATTTCAGTGTTACACACAAAATCCAACCTGGTTCTATGTGATAAAAATAATTGTCCCCTGAACCCAATAACTGCTGTTGCCACCGCTGGCAGCAGTGATGTCATTACCGCGTTACTCTAATCTGGCTACTTTTTTCGGTAATGAGTAATCTAACGCGTTACTATTTCCAATCCACTAATCAGATTACAGTTACTTAGCCATTCACTGTGTGTTACTATTTTTGTCATTTTCATTAGTAAAAAGATATATTTTTGCTTTCTTCCTGGAGTGACGTCATGTTTTCAGAATTCTGCCACAAAGTGATCCAAATGTTTCTGTGTGCTTTTATGTGTAATGTCTTTGCTTATATTGGTAAATAGAGTGCAGTCAACATGATTTATGAAGGGCTTATGTTTAAATGAAGAAATAACCTGTTTTTCAACCATCTTTAGGAGTCTGTGTTATTGTACCTACATTATAATCAATCCAGTGCTTTTAGGCCACTTCAAATATCTTTATAGAACTGTGATTTTATATTAGTTGTGATTTCTGCAGCCTTTTAAGCCAGATTTTTGTTTAAAAAGACATTTTTAATGTCAATGACAGTTTTTAACCTTGATAAAAAAAACAAATATATAAAAGTCACTCTGCCAACAACTGAGTGCAGCTTCTACCTTGTGATAGAAATGCTGTTTCTCACTCAAAATGACCTGATATCATTCATGAGAGATATGTTTGACACATGCTTCACAGATTATAGGTCAACAAGTCATTTACAGCTGTTTAAATACAGACGATCACTTTTTGGCACAACACCGGCAGCTGTTGTATGTAACTAATAAAGTAACTTGTAATCTAACTTAGTTACTTCTAAAATTAAGTAATCAGTAAAGTAACTAAGTTACTTTTTAAAGGAATAATCAGTAATCAGATTACTTTTTCAAGGTAACTATGCCATCACTGATTAACACACACCTGAATGCTCCAGACCAGCAAACTACCAAAACTTTTTTTATATGGAGGTGATCACACTTGCTGATGATCACTTAGTGTACTTAGTTTGTTGCATAGACTACATACAAGTCCCATAAAAATGACATGACTGTAGTTGGACATGAAAATATTGCTGTAGTTTGAATTATTTGATACCAACATGCCACAGTTCTGAAATTAATCTTAACACCAAATCTTAGTTTGCCAAACTGCGATTCCGATAGTGGAGCCCAGGACACTGCAAACCTGAGGCCTCTTTTTCATTAGTGTCAGCCAAGTTCAAGACACACAGCACTGCAGCATGCTGAAAAGTCACACTAGAGACAACATTTTAGAGACATTTGGACTTTAAAATGATTTCATCAAAAGGTGATAACTTTGAATCATGTTTTATGCCAGTGCTCTGTGAGCAGCAAGCCTGCATAGTGGGGTGCACATGGCCAGAGTGGTGTAGTCCTGGCTGAGGCAGGCCTCACAGTGTGGGTATGTGTTGAAATCCATGATGCAGTCTGCCTGGCAGAGGACTCAGGGCATACACTGGCAGTGAATGCTGCACGCGGCTGTATGTAGTACTCATTGTATAATCTTTGCTCCGAGACTGCCATTGAAACCAAAGAACTGTGGTCACACAGTCTTATACCACGTATGTGGACTTTGGCACAGTAACCGTGACAGCTCTTAAAGGGGTAATACAAATTAGACAGTGCAAAAAATTAAGGGAACACTCAATCATGACTGATTTTCCTCTAGTTTAGCTTCTTGGATTCACAATGGTTTATGTCTCCTACCCGGACAGATTGATGTCCATGAAATTTAACTGACTTCATGTTAGACTGTGATGATGGAGAGCTCCCTTAATTTTACTGACAATCTCTCCTCTGCTGCCAGCCAATTGTTTTTACCCTTCAGTTCTTCATTCTAAGCAGCAACCCACTGTCAGTCACTGAAGCTGAAGATCCATTCTGATTAGAAGAACCTAGGGTAACTTCTAAGAAACTAGGCCTCTCTCATGTTCACATTAACAAACCCACAATAAGACCGCTCAGCAACAATGATGTACATGTCAGGGCTTCAGGGAGAAAGCATTGCTCTCCAAAAAGAACAGTGCTGTCCCTCTGCAGTTTGCTAAAGATCACAGGGACAGTGTGGATGAGACCAAATTACAGCTTTTTGTTTAAATGAGAAGTATTATATTTGTAGGATAGGAAAACACTGCTTCCCACAGGCTTATACTGCCTGTGGAACGTGGTAGTGTCAATAGAAGTGCAGCACAGAAAGGTGAAAATATGAACAAAGAATAAAATCACACCATGAGCTACAGCAGGATCATCTGTCTTGCTCTTTTCATCTGTCTCTTAGTGATTCTGTTTTATCCTCATACCGCTCATTTGTTTTCCTTTGTTCGTTTCCTCATTTCTTTCCCGTGTCTCCCTGTTTTGCTTTATTTGCACTGCAGGCCTGTCCACCTACTCTCTCTTAACAGTTAAAAAAAAAGTAAAATAAAACAATAAAATTGATTGAAGTGTTCAAACTACCAAGGTGCTGGAATTATAGAAACACATAACACGTATATATCATATGGCATTTTCTTGATTTTCTAATGTCATGATTCTCATATTACATATAAATAATAAAAAGTAAAAGAAGCTCTTTCTGGGTGACCTCAATAGCTCGTCAAATTCCCGGGAAACCTTAAATAAGCAGTTCTAACCAAAGGAACGAGCATTACTGATGCAAATTACAGAAGTTTAAAGCTAACTCACTTAACTGATGGTGTGGACCTGGGACTTACAGGGTCACAAATGAGTACTTTTAACAGGGGATAAAGTGGCAAGAGTTCCAGCAATGCACTCCTCTCCCCCCTCCTGTCTTGAATACATTATTGACTTCAAAACGAAATCAAACCTTTAATGTTTTTGCAGCTTCAGAAAAAAATCATGTTACACCACTTGAGACACATGATGGCACTGCTGCACTATGGCTAAAACACTAAAACACACTGCAGCAAGAGTGAACAAGATGTAATACCCCACCAGTCGTCACCCAGGTTGTCCATCATGTCCTGAATCCTAAACCCCCCCCCCCCCCCCCCCCCACTCTCCTTTTCATTCTCCATATCCATCCATGCTTTAGTCTGGATTTCTGGACTTCATTACCATCTCCTCTCTGTTTCAAACTGTCGCCTCTCACCTTGGCCCTTTTCCCCCTGTCTTATAAGCAGGCATAGATAGAGGCATGCATACATATGGTCGCAGTCCTGACACATGAATAACAAACAGTGTTTTCCCACGGGAATTCTGGATGTAAGAAGGGGAAAGATGGACTTTGCATCACCTTTTTCTCACATCCCAGACAGTGATTGAGGATGAATCCTCATCAGGACATGAGGGGAAAACTGTTCAAGGGGAAACGATGAAGAGAAGGAGGAAGGGGTGTTTGGGATGTATGGAGGGTGGAGAATGGAGTGCTTGAATGTCAAAGCTTAGACAGAAAAGTGTCAGTCATTTAAAGATGGAATGGGTGGGTGAGGGTGTCGAAGGCTGTATAGGAGGAGTGGCTGTTGCACTTTGCAGAATGTCACAGCTCCAGTAAGTATTAATCATAGCAAGCCATGCTGTCTGCCGCCTTCTCCCTCTTTTCCTAATGTCTAAAGCTTTCATCATTGTCCCTCCATTTTCCGTGGCACTCTCTTCTTTCCGTTTGATGGACTGCTGTAGTCTTTGAGGGCTTTCACTACAGATAAGATTCTGCCTCAGGCTGCACACAGACTTTGCTCCCCAGGATAAACCAATTTACAAGGCATTGCAGCTTCAAGATCACTAATTTCAGTCAGACTACTTTTAGGAAAATAACACAGATGGCATAATGAAATGTCGAGTACATTTAGAGAAGATTTGTGCTCGCCAACACGAGCTACGATTTTAAACTTTATTTACTTTCTGTTAATTAAAGTGTATATGTCTTTGTCACCCTGCGTAAGACTATGGAAACATGTGCCAGTGATCCATATTTATATTGCAGGTTTTTAATGCGCTTAATTAACCAAATTAATTACATTTTGACATCTAACATTTTACAAAGACATCTTCTTACAATGACTTTAGGTTTAAAAAAACACTTTTTTTAGGTTGTGGAGTAGCCATCTAAAAAGACCAAATTTGGCCATCAAACTTATGTCAACATCTCTGGAAATCTCGCAGCAGATTAAAACCCACAACCATTGTGCTCTGAAGTGCAGTTTATATACATGTACAGTAAAGTTTTTCCATATCAACACTGCAACCCTCAGACATGATAATTACCTGCACACTAGTAAAAAGTATTATTTTATTTACACTTTTACCATTCAGTTTCAAGCTGGCTATTACCCCTGGGTAGAGTAATTAGAAATAATTCTATTCATTAGTGTTACTGAGCCCGGTTCCTCTTAGCTACATTAGGTTAGCAAGGAAGGAACTATTGAGACCACGCACTGGGAGAGTTGCAAACATCTCGACAGAAACTGCTGGCTTAAGAGCACACACTATGTGCAATATTGAAGCTCCTCAAGCATGTTTATGTGCTTGATGGATGGTGTGATGGTGCATGATGGCAGGGCGGTGGTGGTGTGGAGCAGAAGGCTAGGAGCTGAGTCTGGCTGAACTGAAGACATTCACTGCAAGCCACTGATCCAGGTGACAGGAACACTGATGTGGAATACTTGCAGTCAAAAATTTTGGGATCTCTCCTTTTTTAGCACTAACCATACTATCTATGACCCTTTATGCAATACATGCCTAATAAACCAAATTTGGCATCAGCATTTGGCTTTCTCATGATTTGGAGATGAAGTGAAGTCAAATGGAAATCCCTGTCTGGCATGTGTGGTCCTGAAACTGATGGAACTTTCTTTGAGGAAGGTGGAGAAATGTTTCAACTTTGTTTTTTTTTTTTGCACTGCCTCTTTCTACACTCCAGAACGCCAGACTGCAAAAACACAAATGTGTTGCAGAGCTGCTGGGCGACGCTCATATCGAATAGAAAGCAGTAGAATGCCTGCATCCTCAGCAGCGTGCACAAATCAGACGGGACATGTGAAAAACAAATAAGAAGTCAGCAACAGTTCGCGACTATGACAAGACAAAGGTGGGAGTTGACATGCTGTACAGGATTTTGAGACAGTATTCTGTTCCAGGCGCTACAAGAAGTTGCTGTCATCTTCATCATACTGTACTAGGCGTACGCTGCAAAGGATGCATTGGCCCAGTAGTGCAGCTAAATGGATGCAAGTATGACCTGGTGAGTGTTCATCCTGGAATTCTTACTAATGATGTCAGAGGAGAATAAACAGATTGTGTGAACTGAAGTGCAAAAAAGAAGTGTGCAAAAAACAAAACTGCAAAAATTCCCATCATGTGTCTACATGCTGTGTGTTCACTGTGTGCAGAGTAAAATAGTGAAGGCAATATATTGCCAAAAGTATTTGCTCGTCTGCCTTCACACGCATATAAACTTGAGTAACTTCCTATTCTTAATCCTCTGTACCTCCTTGCTGCTTCCACCAGTTACTTCTGTTACAACACTATGTTGACATTATTTTAATAATATCAACATTAGCAATAAATCAGGAATAAAAGATGGATGTGACAGTTAAATATGTTGCAATATTTTACAGTTTTTTTTCCAATTTTACCCCAGAGTACTTCAAACGCTCTGGCCGGCATTTATTTAGTGAGTGCAGGCTATCAGATCACTGTGTACCTCCTAATGCCAAGTGTGGCACATCCACAAGTATCTACTCTGGAGGAGGCTGTAAAACTTTATGAAAGGAGTCAGTTAAATGAGTCTGTTAACTACTGTTAGTGCATCTAACACTGTCAACAGCTCAGACACTTAGTAAACAAACTCTCATATGATGTGAGAATGTAATCAGACTTCATTAGAGGAAATGTGCGATTGTTTGTTTGCTGTATGGAAGCAAGGCTTGGATGCATCTGCTCAGCCATGGAAGCCCATTCCATGAAGCTCTCTAGGCATTGTTCCTGAGCTAATCTGAAGACCACATAAAGTTTGGAGGTCTGTAGAGACTGACTGCAGAAAGTGGGCGACCTCTGCGCAGTATGCACCTCAGGCTCTGCTGAGCCCACTCTGCCTACCACATTGTGCGTGAGTTGCTGTTGTTCCCAATCGCTTCCACCACTAACAGTTGACTTTGGCATATTTAGTAGATAGGAAGCTTCACAAATGGACTTGTTGCACAGGTGGCATCCAATCACAGGACCATGCTGGAATTCACTGAGCTCCTGAGAGCGACTCGTTCTTTCACAAATGTTTGTAGAAGCAGTCTGCCTGCCTACGTGTTTGGTTTATACACCTGTGGCCATGGAAGTGATTGGAACACCTGAATTCAATGATTTGGATGCCTGAGTGAATACGTTTGGCAATATAGTGTGTGTCAGCGCAGCTGACTGTGGTTGCCGTGGCAGCTGAAACATTAGTGTTCAGCTATGCTAATTGTTGCAAAAAAAGAGACAGAGAAGGTGGAGGAGAACAGAAAAAGAAATGTGACAGAAGGAGGGAGAAAATGGGGATAAAAGGAAAAAAAACAGAAGTGGACACACAAACAACAGTACAATCTTGCTGTGTGTGTGTGTGTGTGTGCATGTGCAAGAGTATGAGTTCCTCTGTATGTGTGTTTGCCATGAAACATACTAGAAAATGAGGGTGAGAAGCCCCCCCCCCCCCCCCCCCCCCCCCCCCCCCTCCCACACACACACACACACAGACACACACACAGACACACACACAGACGCACACTGGCCACATACACCCACACACAGGGGATTAAAGGCAAATGAGTAAATCAGGGGAGGTTTATTTTAAGTTAACAATCCGTACACAGAACTAGCAATAGCAAAGCTAGTCTGGTATACTGACACACTGTAAATGATCTTTCTATTAGAAACAGTGACAGCAGACAATGAGACATAAACTGAGATGAAATTTTGACTGATTTCTAGATGCAGGGTGCACCAGCAGCAGTCAAATCTGTCCAAAATCACTGAAACTGACTGAGACACAGGCTTTCGTTTGTCATAAGAGCTCATATTCAACCCTCAATGTAATCTTTGTTGAACCACTGGGACAACCCAAAGTCACACAGTGTGCATAGACCTTTGGGGACTGAAAAGTCACCAAAGTCATCAGGTTTAATGTTCTGCTTGGAGTGTACGGTCCACATGAGATTTCAGTGGGAACAGTGCCAGATGTAGTTTGGATTGGGGTGGCTGGGGTTGCAGATCTTTGTCAGGTACTTAATAATGAGACTTGTGCTTAGTTTAAAGTTTTTATTCCTTATAGACTGTGCTGTTGTGTTGACAGATCTTTGCTGAAGGCATATAGGAGAAAACACTGAATTAATGTCGAAAGCAAGCAGAGAAGATACAAAGAAATGTAAGACAATCCTGAGGACACCCCCCTGTTTGCAGTTGAAAACTTGCTTCCCCTGATAACACAACTCCCACGGGACCCTGTTTCCCAGATAGCTGTTGTTCTAGATTTTCTGTATGTCTTCAATAATAAAAGACTAGCTTTCTCATTGCTTTTGTTGTTTTGTCATTGCAGGTGTATTTGTGAGTTTATCTGTATCACTGACATCTATTTTTGTGAATGTTTTGTCAGTCAAAATATATTGAAATGAATCTACAGTGCCACAGTTACCACATGCTATGAGTTCAGTGATTTCTAACTTTTGCATCAAACTCTCCAGGGCAGTTAAACTTATTAAAGGCTGTAATGCATGATTCCATCTTGCCCTCAACTTTAATTCAAGCCCTTACAGTTGAAGCAAAACTCCTCACATGTGTTGGATTTGTTTGCCTTAGAAATATATTTTTTTGTTTTTTGAAACTTTTTTGGGGACCATGGGAGGAAGACATGCAGTTAGTGGGGTTAGGTTAATTAGTGATTCTTAAATGCCCATAGGTGTGAATGTGAGCATGAATGGTTGTCTCTCTGTGTTTACCCTGCGACAAGCTGGCGACCTGTACAGGGTGTGCCCTGCCTTTCACCCTATGACAGCTGGGATAAGCTCCAGCCCCCCCCCCCCCCCCCAACCCTGAACAGGATAAGCGCAAGAGAATGGATGGAAATTTTTTGGTCTTTTTGTCTGACTTCTCTACCATTTCTCTGACACTGAGCCCGAAGCCCTGCTTTAAAAAGCAAGAATGCACTAATGAGACAGCCTATGAACCAATGTATTACTGTGCAATTTCTAAAAATGTATTTGAACACAGCTCATGTTACGTTACCTGTTTATAAATTAAGCTTTGTTCCATTCACATTTGCTCACAGTATGACAAACAGTGTGCTTGGCCTTCTTAGTTTTCAAGTTTAAATGTTCATTGTGATTGAGGTCATGTTACTGTTGAGGGATCATGACAGCCGGCACTGTTTGGTCTTCTTAGGACTTCCAGTAATTTTTAAAGCTTTAATGTGTGTTTATTCCTTCACAAGGAAGGTGGTTATCTCTGAAATGTCAAGACCACGAGGAAGCCCCTTAAACCTGCAAGTTTTTTAATGTCCAGCAGGGGGGAAAGTTCTGCTGTAAAAGTTCATGGCATAGCTGCCTTTGGGTCCTTTGACCTAGGACCTCACTAAAACACTTGACACTGAGGAGTTTGTGGACTCAATTGGTACTTTCAAGCCTTACTGAATAGATTGTGATGTTTCCTTAATAAGTTAGGGTCCTTATTAGAGTCAAAAAGGAAGGAGGACTTGCCTTTGGCCTGACCTATATTGTGATTAGCAAAACACAGTATGAGCATTTAGCATTCCTCATTTCTCAGTCAGATCCCCCCCTAACTTGTAATGTCAGATTTGAAAACATCAGTGCTTTACAATGGGACTTCATTAGCCAAGACCATCTTTTAGGATCCATGGTCCAACTTTAGAATAGAAAAACAATCATATTTCTTCTAAAGATACTGAGGTATCTTTATATTGCCTGTTTGTTGCCTTACACAAATTGTTTTGTAGGGTATTGGCGATTTAGGCAAATTTGTTTATGCTTTGTCAAATCCAGATCACTTCTATAAGTGTTGTAGGTTTTTCAGGGCGGAGTGGTAACTGGGAAGCCTTCAATCTAGCTCAGATTTGACTGTGAGAAAGGCACTTATAAGAATCAGGCACACAGGAAGGAAACAGGAGTAACGAGGCCACCAGGGACCATGAAATATCAATGGCATTCAGTGATTCAAATGGTGGCTCCCAAGATAATTTTTCTCAAATTTGAAGTGGATGATTGGAACAAATACATTAAGAATTAAAGATACCATGGATCAATATATGACAGGTTGGTAAATACATAGGTAACTGGAGCCTTGAATGTTAGCAACCAACTGCAGTGACAAAGTGTGGCATGACAAACTAATCACTTCCTGTGTGGACATCACTTTAGACTTGAACACTTTCACTTTGTTCGCTTACCATGTTTCTCAATGCCACAGTGCTGCTTAGGAAGCAATGTTCTGCTGGGTGCTTGGAGCAGAACCAGATATGTGGCAGGTAAGCACTGACTGCATGTTGATGTAACTGAACAAGCCTCTGATGAGCACAGCAAATCTATCTTTGTGTCATGTGAACGCTGCTTCAGCAGAAGGACACAAGTCAGAGAAGTCCCAGTGAATGTATTTCTTTTTTTTATCTTAAAAGGATTACTTACAAGTTCACATGAAAATGTGGTAGATGTTGGATGTGGTCTCAGACTTAAGGACTGCTGCATGTGGAACCGACTCTAAGTGTTCATAGTAGTGTCTTCCTGCTGCCCCCCCCCCCACCCCATCACTGAGACCAAAGACTCTCACACTGAATGCTTAATATTGCACTTTGAGACGCCATATTTTTTACAATACCCTTCTTAGAAGCGTGGTTATTGTTCATTTAAATTAAGTCTCATTCAAACAAATAAGCACTTGGACTTGACTCATTACATGGAGCCAAATTGATTGTCCCACAGGGCTGTTTTACCCCTGCAATACTGAGAAACTGTTCAAGGCTCAAGATTGGATTGCACAATGTAATTTGATCTTTAAACAACAAAATCCACATTTGAATTACTTATTTTTAAACTGTTGCCACAAGGAAAATGTGCAACTGAAAGGTTTACACTTTTTTAATGGAATTTATTTGAGTTTAATTAGAGCAACCATTTGCTATTTCAACAAGTTAGGTTTAATCACTGTGAAATAGACCTGCCTTCTCAGGAACAAGACAACAGCAATATTGGAGGATTTCTTTTTTGCTTTTTTTTTTTTTTTTTTTAAGATGGTTTTTCAGCTCCTGATACCTGTTTGTTTTTTTCTGTGTCTTAAAACAAAAGAGCCACTAAGAGTAAAACAGAGCCAGTGATCACACTGATGCCTGTTTTAGATCACCGTGGTTGAACAATAATAATATAGAATCAAAGTGAAGGAAGTACCTACACATCTTCTTAGATGTCATCAATTGCACATAGTGTGGCCGGCAAAAAGAATCCAAAGGCAATAAATCGTTTTATTTTAAAACTGAATCTTTTATAAAAAAACAAAACAAAAAACAACAGACATCCATTAAAATACTTGTTTTTATAAAATAAACAATAAGAGAACAGCAACATTTTGCATCCATATGGAAGAATATTAGACAAACCCATTTGAAAATATCCATTCTTTGGCATTAGTCTGGCCCTCCTGTAGAAGCCAGGTTTAGTAAAAACTGAGTTTGTTGACTCGCTGGCAGATTGATTGTGACTCCTCGTCTGCTGCACTTGAAGCTGTCTTTGTTTCATTTCCTCCATCATACACTACATATCAAACATACCTGTATAATTAAAACACATATCAGAGTGCCTTTACAAATATATATATATATATATATATATATATATATATATATATATATATATATATATATATATATATATATAAGATGACTGATGGTGTCCCGGGGGATATCCTCCCAGATCTGGACCAGGGCATCACTGAGATCCTGGCCAGTCTGAGATGCAACCTAGCAGCATTGGATGGACTGAAACATAATGTCCCAGAGGCGTTCTCCTGGATATAGGTCAGGGGAGCGTGGGAGCCAGTCAGTTGTATCAGTTCCTTCATCCTCCAGCAACTGCCTGCATTCTCTCGCCATGTGACACTGGGCATTTTCATGCACCAGCGGGTCCCGGGATTTCATCCCGATACCCAGTGGCAGTCAGGGTGCTGTTGATTAGTCTGTAGAGGTCTGTGCATCCCTTCATGAATACGCCTCCAAAGACCACATCTGGCCCACCACCAAACTGGTCATGATTAACAATGTAACAGGCAGCATAATGTTCTCCACAGCTACTCCAGACCCTTTCAAATCTGTCTGTGCTCAGGGTGTACCTGCTCTCAGCTGTGAAAGGCACAGGGCGCCTGTGGTGGACCTGCCAATTATGCCAATCGGGCTCCACGGTGCTGGGCAGTGAGCACAGGGCCCACTAGTGGACAGTGGACCCTCAGGCCATCCTCATGAACGTTATTTCTGTTTATCTGGTCAGAGACATTCACACCAGTGGCTGATGGAGGTCATTTTTTAGGGCTTTGGTAGTGCTCATCCTGTTCCTCCTTGCAGCAGATACTGGTCTTGATGGGTTAAAAACCTTCTATGGCCCTGTCCAGCTCTCCTAGAGTAACTGCCTGTCTCCTGGAATCTCCTCCATGGTCTTGAGACTGTGCTGGGAGACACAACAAACCTTTTGACAATGACATGTATTGATGTGCCATCTTGGAGGAAATGGACTACCTGTGCAGTCTCTGTAGGGTCCAGCTATTGCCTCATGCTGCCAGTAGTCATTAAATGCTTCCGAGCAGCATTTTGAAAGTTACAATATGATACATAATTCAAGTTTGAATAATATCTTTTCTACTAATATCAATATTACTGGATCCGATTAAATGACAGGTCCATAAGTCTGTTATCTCCTTAATCCATGTTTTGATTTTCAGTCGCTCTAATTTGCATGTTGTCAGGTTATAGATGAATTACAACCCATGTTCCCAAACAGGTGGGATGGTTTGTAAAATGCAAATAAAAACAGAATGTAATGATTTTCAAATCCCATGAATCCATATTTTATTCACAATAGACTACGTCAAATGTTCAAATGTTACTGCCATCAAATTCAAAATTAATATTTTTCATGAAATAGTAAAATGTCTCATTGTAAACATTTCATATATTTTCAAACCTGCTTTCTGGAATAGGCCCCAGTTCTGTCAGTTCCAAAGAACTATAGCTACAGCCAAACATCTCTGATAAACGTGAGGTCTGCTGTAGCATGGCTGTAATCAAGTCCATTCCCTCCTGCTAAATTGGACCTTTACTTGTTCTCAGTTGTAATTGTTACAATGACTCAGATACAGCAAATATTTGGTTATTGTTTAGATAAGTGTAACCCTGATGTCATAAATAGGCTGCCAAGGACATTCTGGTTTTAGGGATTTAGTGAGGCCCAGTCACACACCTATCAGGTCATAGTGTTTGTGGGATCCATGGTAACTAAATTATATCACTTTAATTTAATTACATTTATTTATATATAAAAAGCATATATAACATGTCCCTGAACACGAGCTCAGTCCCCTTCTTACCAATCATTTCAGCTTTAGGCCACAGGCTGAGAACAATAAAGGTTTAGTTTGGCAGGAGGAAACTGACCTATGACCCAGAGCTGAAATGACTGCAGGAAGACAGCTGAGCTGATGTTCAGTGACACGTGTCACACATGGTGTTTCATAGGTTCACGGGCTAAACAGATGCAATAAATGCCATTAAATATGTGCATATGATTCAGTTACCGGGGTCCCCCACAAACACATCAGACCTGACAGGTGTGTGAAGCCAGATGACACACATCAATTAATTAAACTGCAGGAATGTCTTAAAGACATTAAGGCCTGGATGACCTCTAACTTCCTGCTTCTAAATTCAGATAAAACTGAAATTCTTGTTCTCGGCCCCACAAATCTTAGAAACATGGTGTCTAACCAGATACTTACTCTGGATGGCATTACTTTGGCCTTCAGTAACACTGTGAGAAATCTTGGAGTCATTTTTGACCAGGATATGTCCTTCAATGCACATATTAAACAAATATGTAGGACCGCTTTTTTGCATTTGCGCAATATTTCTAAAATTAGAACCATCCTTTCTCAGAGTGATGCTGAAAAGCTAATTCATGCATTTATTACTTCTAGGCTGGATTATTGTAATTCATTATTATCAGGCTAAAAGCTCCCTGAAAAGCCTTCAGCTGATCCAAAATGCTGCAGCTAGAGTACTGACAGGGACTAGAAAGAGAGAGCAGATTTCTCCCATATTGGCTTCTCTTCATTGGCTCCCTGTTAAATCTAGAATAGAATTTAAAATTCTTCTCCTCACATACAAGGTCTTGAATAATCAGGCACCATCTTATCTCAAAGACCTCATAGTACCATATCACCCCAACAGAGCACTTCGCTCTCAGACTGCTGGCTTACTTGTGGTTCCTAGGATACTTAAGAGTAGAATGGGAGGCAGAGCCTTCAGCTTTCAGGCGCCTCTTCTGTGGAACCAGCTCACAGCTTGGATTCGGGAGACAGACACCCTCTCTATTTTTAAGATTAGGCTTAAAACTTTCTTTTATGATAAAGCTTATAGTTAGGGCTGGATCAGGTGACACTGAACCATCCCTTAGTTATGCTGCTATAGGCCTAGTCTGCTGGGGGGTTCCCATAATGCACTGTTTCTCATTCACCTTATTTACTTTGTTTATACTCCACTCTGCATTTAATCATTAATTGATATTAATCTCTGGCTCTCTTCCACAGCATGTCTTTCTCTCCCCTCAGCCCAACCGGTCACAGCAGATGACTGCCCCTCCCTGAGCCTGGTTCTGCTGGAGGTTTCTTCCTGTTAAAAGGGAGTTTTTCCTTCCCACTGTCGCCAAGTGCTGCTCATAAGGGGTCGTTTTGACTGTTGGGTTTTCTCTGTATTATTGTAGGGTCTTTACCCACAATACAAAGCGCCTTGAGGCGACAGTTTGTTGTGATTTGGCGCTATATAAATAAAATTGAATTGAATTGAATTGTATGACTGCAACTCATTAAATCACTAAAAGCAGGAAGTGCTTGGCAGCCTGTTCATGTTTTATTGTTCTCAACAAATCCAACATGTACAGTGATGTGAAAAAGTATTTGCCCCCTTCCTGATTTCTTTTTTTTAATCATATGTATCACAGTCACATGTTTCATTAGCAAAATAAGCCAAGAGCAAAAACCACTGGTTCCTAACTTTACAACAGGCATTAGTGCTGTGATAACACACATTTATTTAATGAGGTGGCCTGTTTCATATTCAGGTGCTGGTTTTCATCACGTGCTGTGTTTCACTGACTGAGTCCTTCAGACTGACTCGGTCACTGAAGTCGATGGTCATGCATTAAGAGTTTACCTGTCAGTACCTGCAGAAACAGTACCTGCATGGCAGTGTCCATTGGTCAGTAAGAGCTGTTGTTGCTAGGCAACATGAGCATCTGACAATACTGTTCTATGTAGGTGGGGCTTGTTACAAATTTCAAAACACAATGTTCAGTAGACCTCTGATGTCATCACATCGCTTAGTTTCAGCATTTTTAAACAAGACCGACAACACAACACTGCAGACAGCAGACAACACAGCAGCCAGCAGACAACACAGCAGACAACAGACAACACAGCAGCCAGCAGCCAACAGACAACACAGCAGACAAAAGACAACACAGCAGCCAGCAGACAATACAGCAGACAACAGACAACACAGCAGCCAGCAGCCAACAGACAACACAGCAGACAAAGACAACACAGCAGCCAGCAGACAATACAGCAGACAACAGACAACACAGCAGCCAACAGACAACACAGCAGCCAGCAGACAACACAGCAGACAACAGACAACACAGCAGCCAGCAGCCAACAGACAACACAGCAGACAAAAGACAACACAGCAGCCAACAGACAACACAGCAGACAAAAGACAACACAGCAGCCAACAGACAACACAGCAGCCAACAGACAACACAGCAGCCAACAGACAACACAGCAGACAACAGACAACACAGCAGACAACAGACAACACAGCAGAAAAGACATCTCAGCATCTCAAATAAAACAGAAATTATCACAGTGAAAGCACAACAACAAAATACTGGAAGAACACAGCTTCGACTGTGAACACCTGAAAGGTAGCTTCATTTCCTCTTTTACAAATTTCTTCCTCTGATTAAAACTTTTCTCAGTTGATTTGGCCCAATTCTCACAGCACAAAAGTGATTTTCACCACTCTTAATGCAGTTCTCCAAACAGTTAAAGCATTTTTCATAACTTATACTCACCTGTGCAAAAGGCAACATGGCGTCAACTACTATATAGTCCATAAAGACATGCTACATACATTCAGCAGCCACTTTATTAGGTACACTTGTTGGTTGCTCGACCTCAAAAAAAGTTTGAGGTCATTTGATTGAAACACTAACACAATGCTGGACAGTATTTAGGAAAATGAGAGCTTTAGATTTGTGAGTGACAAAAGTGTGAGAATTGCTCCAAATCGATTGAGAAGAAACTGTAACAGCACTTTAAAAAAAAAGAGATTTTCATGGGAGGCTAATAATTCTGTCCTGATCTGTTGCTTCATTTCTTGGTGGAAAAGCCGCAATGAACAGGCCAAACTCCAGAGCAGGACTGGTGAGCACCTCGCCCTTCACAACCGTCTCAGAGCTTATCGTGCTGCGCGAAGCATTTAAGTCCCTGCAGGTGGAAAACTACAAGCTCAAAGAAGATGTGCAACGAGTTCAACATCAACTTAAAGAGGAAGAAAAAGGGAAAACTGAGGCAAAGATGGAAGTAGAGAACATAAAGAAGGAACTGAGAGCAGTAAAGAAAGAATTAGAAGAAGAAAGAAAAGGAAAAGAGCATGTGGAGAAGGATGCAGAAGATCTCAAAAAGAAACTACAGGAAGTGGAAGAAGCTCTAGAGGAGGAAGTCAAAGGAAGACTGGAGGCTGAAAGAAAAACTGGGAGAATAAAGAAGGACTTGTTACAATTATTGAAGGCACTGGAAGAGGAGCTAAGGGAGTTGCAAAAAACAAAACATGACAGTGAAAATGCAAAGAACGAAGTGTTAAAGGTGAAGAACACATTAGAAAAAGAGAGAAGAGAAAGAGAGTGGGCAGAGCACGAAACCATAGTTGTGAAGCAGAAGCTACAGGAAGTGGAAGAAGCCCTAGAAGAGGAAGTCAAAGGAAGACTGGAGGCTGAAAATGAAAATGGGAAATAAAGGAGGACTTGTTAGAATTATTCAAAGCATTTGAAGAGGAGGAAAGGGAGTTGCAAAAAACAAAACATGACTGTGAAAATGCAAAGAACGAAGAGTTAAAGGTGAAGAACACATTAGAAAAAAAGAGAAGAGAAAGAGAGTGGGCAGAGCACAAAAAAGCCCTAGAAGAGGAAGTCAAAGGAAGACTGGAGGCTGAAAATGAAAATGGGAAAATAAAGGATTACTTGTTAGAATTATTCAAAACATTTGAAGAGGAGGAAAGGGAGCAGGCAGAGGACGAAACCACAACTGCGAAGCAGAAACTGCGGGAAGTGCAGCGTGTGCTCCAAGAAGAAATTAAAGAAAAGCTGATGGCCAAAAAAGACTCAGAAGATCTAAAAAAGGAATTATTGGCCACAAAACAAAAACTAGAGGAGGAAAAAATAGAAGTTTCTATAAATACAAACATGCCCGAGACTGAAATGACAGCAAAAGACTGTAAAACAGCTCTCAGACAGCTCAAACTAGAACACAAAGCAGCCAAGAAGAATGTGAAAGTGAAAGCAAAAGAGGCCAAAAAGAAACTGAAAGGAAAAGTGAAAGAGGCCGAGCAGCAGCTGCTGAACACAATGAAAGAGCTGAAGAAGCAGAAGAAATCCACTAAGACATGAAGTCCACTTCCTCCTTCTCCTCCTTCCCTCTGTCTCCTCACCCCCCCCCCCCCCCCCCCTCATCCTTCCCTCTGTCTCCTCATCCTCCCCCCTTGACTTGTTTCAAGTTATATTTCCTCCCATTTTTTAGTTATTAAGTTTCCTTTTTAGTGATTGAGTTTCCTAAATTTTAATTGTTTAGTTTCCTTTTTTTTAGTGGTTGAGTTTCCTAAACTTTAGTTGCTAAGTTTCCTTTTTTAGTTGTTAAGTTTCCTTTTTTAGTGGTTGTTTCCTTTTTTAGTTATTAAGTTTTTTTTTTTAGTGGTTAAGTTTCCTTTCTTAGTTGTTAAGTGTGATTGAACTGTGTTGTGTTTTGATGTCTTCATATAATAAATGAATACAAAGTAAACAAAAGAGGTTTCTGTCAGTATGTACAACAGGACGAGAGGAAGCACTAACTCATGTTTTTGTGTGTATGTCCTCATGGCTCCATTAATGGTGTACAACTCATTTTATTCACAGTTGTGTATCACAGAAGTTACATGTAGAGTGCCCCCACAAAAACTTTTGAAATAGCATTTTTTCACACAAACATCATTTAATTCTTCTGCTTCATTTTCAAACACATTCATCATAAACCACCTCAGATAGTAAAGAGACTCGGGACCGGATCCATCCTGATGCATCACAGACTCTGTAATGGATCTGCAAACTGGGTCCGGATCTGAGTCCATTCGCACAGCGGGATGAATCCAGAATGGATCAGATTTATGGATCAGGATCGCTCCTTGTAGTTTGCTGCACAGCTGGTTATAAGCTAACGTTATGGCAGCTAACGTTAGGCTCGAGTGTCCTAAAAACCCGCTTTGTCTCCGATACAGTTTGATTAATTCATCACTTTGTGTTACACGACAGGTCAGTTGGGAAAACAACAGATTTGTGTTCACTCAAAGTTTTTGTTTTATAAAGAAATCTTTATTTCACATCATTTCCTTCAACAGTAAGAATAAAACTCCCCACTCCACAGAGTAGGTCCGGGGACAATTTCACTGCAGCCAATCAAAGCATACGAGGTGAATAAACCCCTTCAATGATCTTTAACTCTAATTAGCATCACACTAAATCTCCAAAAACAATTCTCCACAGCAAGAGCAGCTAGAGGCTCACAGGTGTGCTGCAGGGAGACAAATTTACACTATTAAAGGTTTTATTAAAGAGACATTTAAAAACAATTGTAAACAGTTTTACTGATACACACTAAAATACCTGGTACCTCGATCTGCCCCTCTATTGACTACCAGCTTCCTCTACTACTGTCTCCACACAGATCTGAAATTAGGTCATCTATAAATACACAATTTCACAAAAACGTCTGTAAGACATAAAACTTGAAACCTTCAAATATTCATGCCCAGGATTATGCCGCTCACATGGAGTGAGGTGTGCACCCGCCTCACGCCACTGGCCTGATCCCACTCGTAAAACTGTTTCTACGTGCAGTTGATTGTATGTACCCCTGGAAGCACTAATTAAAGGCACAACCCCCCCTTTTTCCTTCAGTACCAACTGCCACGTTCGTATGAGTTTATTCTCCAAGTGTCGCAGGTCAGTGATGATGGATCTTATTCACCGCTAACAGCAGCAGAAACACCAGGGCTCACTGACAGAGAGGTCAGGATGTCCTCAGCAGCTCACCTCAGTATCACTGGCACTGCTCAGCAGAGCTTCACTCACTTGTATTGAACTCCTTTTCCAAAGTTTTCCAGCCTCCTCCAGAGTAACATCTGGAAGCTTCTCACCGGCTCACTGACAGCTGAATTACTGACAGCAGCACTGACTACACACAACATTTAAAGGAGCTTGTTGCAGCCCATCAGTGTGATGTTCACTGAACAATGACTTCATAAAGGAAATGGTCATAAACTGTGGCAAAAGCTTCACCTTAAGCATTTGAACTTCAGCAACAGTTGAAGACATTCAGACATCAGTTTTAGGCAATTAAGCTCAAACTCATTATTTACATGAACCAAACTAAGGAAACCAGTCAGACTGTCTTAAATTCAAGTTTGAGTGAACTTCTCTCTCTCTTTTCTCTCCCTGGAAACACAGCAGCTGTTCTTTAAGCTAGCAGACACACTGTGTGACAAACTGCACACAAACAGTTTTTGTGTTTGCTGATATTTGAAATTACCTGCAACACGTTACTTGGGTCAATGTCACCAAAAAGTGCGTTTGGGACTTTGTAAATCGCCCCCAAAAAAGTTTCAATTTCCCAACTAATTTCATATCCATTGTATCAAGTTGACCTTTGGCTGTTGTAAATACATTTGGGCCAAAAGTGGCCCAAATGTGTTTTGGCAAAGGTGGGCCATGTGCGTTTTTTCATATGTGGGCCACTTCAGGCTCACATCTATTTTGTGCGGGCCGGAAGAATGCCTACAGTGCCAGATTATTGCCTGAAGTGGGCCACTTCCGTATGCTATCTGGGAATTAAAAGATCTGACACTGGAGTAAAGACTGATAAAGCAACAATTTAGTAGGCATCTGTTGCGTTTGTTGTTATTGCATTTTTGTGAATAAATTATCCTCATAAAACGCACTGTGAAAAAATGAAATCGACATCAATGTGGTCCTGATGTTTCTAAACAAGAGAAGGAAGAATCAGAGATTCTGGGTTCATCCAACTCATAAGAAAGCAGCAGCAGGGAAAGTTTCATGGTTGATTCTGTAGTTGCAGCTGCATCACAGCCGCTTTCAGGCATATTTCAGGATATCAGTGGGGAAGTTTTAGCTCTTGTTGGCAGTTGGGATCACATCTGAGGAGGCAGAGAAGTCAAATTGTATTATTTTACTGTTCCCACATCTTTAAATATTCAGTGTATCGGTGCACCTTTTGAGCTATAAGCTCACATGTTGCTCTGATTGCTCAGATCTGTTTGTTTGCTTGCAAAAGTCAGAAAAATCGAACTTGAGCTGAATAAATAAATGCCACAAATTAGTCCTGTGAAATGACGCGGTCAGTGTGAACAGCTGCAATAAGAGCAGGCGAGTGCAAAAAATATTTTTAACGCATGGAACATTCGTGTGAAATTTACGCATCCGGTGTGTAAAGGCCTTAAGTCTTAAAAGAACTTTTTAATGAGATCTCAGATTTGTATCCATCCATTTGTATCCACATGTAGGAAGTGTGTCATTAAAAAAATAAAAATCCCCCCAAAAAAAAAAACTATCATCTCCTATACTGTACAGTTGCCATGCAGGGCGAAACCAAAACAGTTTCTTGTACCAGGCTATAAAGTTGGACATTTTAAAATGGGAGTCTCTGAGGTCTGACCCGTTTTTGGAGACAGCCTCATGTAACAACTGAAGAAGCTGCACTTTTTGCCTTCATATTTCAACCCCAGAAGTTGCCACAACAGCAAACTGCAGCAAGAAATCTCTCCAAAAAATGTCAGTAACAATAATGTCCAAGCTAACAAGCTAAGGAGCTAATGAGCAGTATGCTGGTTTATGGACTAATCTGACAACACCTTAAACTCCACAGCAGTCGGCTCAGTCCTTGGTCTGTGGAACTAAGTAAGTGTGCAGGACAGTGAGTTGGTACATGAGCTGATTATCAGCATTAGCCGGTTCCAGTCAAGTACACACTAGAGAATTGGCTCTTCTGGGGGAATCTTGTGGATTTTTGGTGAAATCGAAGCCTTGTCTGGGATGTGTATATGACACCCTAACCCTATGACCATAACCTTAACCCTAACTCTTAGTCTAGTCATAACGAAATTTTTTTGCCCTTAAAAATAATTTGTAAAAAAATAGTGTTAACGGGGAAAATACTATAATAATGGACCTTTTTTCCTCACACCATTTCTGCCACTCAGCTTTCACATCTTTTTGACTCCCACAGTCTAAATTTATATAGCACTTTAACAGATTCTACAAACAGCTTTATGATGCATTTTATTTACCTATTCACACATCAACACACACACACACACACACACACACACACACACACACACACACACACACACACACACACACACACACACACACACACACACACACACCAGTTGCAGTCTATTTGCACCATGCAAAGTGTTGGCATACCATTGAGAGCAACATGGGGTCAGTGTTTGGCTCAAGGACACTTTTCCATCCCTGCCACTCCTGGATAAGCTACTCTAGTGGCAATACTGCAGCATTTACTTTACATACTCCCTCTGTAACCTTTCATAATTATAATTCTGAAATCTACTGTAGTTTTAACACTATTTAGGTAAGTGGCGCTTCCATAAGGCAGATAGTTGCAGATAGTTTGGTAAGTCAGTGGTGCAGGACAAGGTGAAGTTTTAGCCAGTGTGCCTGACAGTGGCTAGAAAGATACTCATTCATTTTTGGCCACAAAAGAAATGCTGCTAAAGGCATCGAACACGACACATCTCTCACCACAGCCTCCCATACTTTCCTTTAATTATATTCTCACAATATGCTTTCCACTTGAAGCCACTGATTTGTTACACAGTTTTTAAAGTGCAAACAATTTAAGCTTGATTAGATCAGTTTTCTTTCCCTCAGGTTTTAAAATCCTCCTTTCAGTCCCTTTAAAAGAGGAGTCAGCCACATGGATGCCCTGCATACATTTACCTGTAATACAGATGTTTTTAGCGCTCCTGGGTGCTTCCCCTAGTTTCCTAATGAAGAATAAACATAAAGAAAGTTTGTGAATTAGAATAACAGCAAGAATTCTTGAATGCTATCCCAAGCTGCTGCACAGGATGCAATACAGAAAACACTGCCACAGTCCCTCAGTTTAGCCATCTGCATAATTCAGTGGCAACAGTGTCGATCCAAATAAATGAATCTAAGTAAAACTATTAGCTTCTCTTATGTCAGGGCTCTTTTCTTGCCTTGTCCTATCTGCTGTTCCCTTTCACCTACTCTAGCGAAAAAAGTTCAGGGAGCAAATTCTTGTGAGAAGCCAAAAACTGACACCGCAGGTCTGAAAGCATTAATATCAAAGGCTTATTCATTTGAAGTTATGGTAAATCAGGCACCACAGAAACAACCTAGCTGATCCAAAATCAAACATTGACTTAAGTCAATGATGAACTCAGAAACAACACCCTGAGAGAGGGATAATAAGGCATGGGTGAACACTTTAAAGGGCAGGAAAAGGATCCAGATAGCAAAGACTGGTGCAGATGTGCCCACAAGTCAGCAGATCTGCCCTTAGAGCACATCCATGAGATTAAAGTGGGTCTCATTAATTAAATTATTGTTATCTCAGAGTTTGCGCCCCAGTTTTGCCAGAGAGTTGATTATATTTTGGCTATAAAATAATCCTGATTTGAGCTATTAAGAGTTTGTTCTGAAACATATTATTTAGAGGCAGGTACGAGCAGATTACTTCATGTTAAAGAAAATCTGATGAGCTCTCAGCTGGCTTTTTCCCTCTCTGATTTATTGAAGGATAGAAATTTTGTGATTACAATCAGCAATGCCATCATCTAAATACTTTATCATACTGTGAGACATGTTTTTCTTTTAAGACTGATTTGACTGAGTTCTGATCTGCAAAGGACTTTATTCATTTATTTTACTCAAATTCTCTAACTCATCATATTTACCTCACCTTGAGCTCATACATGATCCAGTTTTTGGTTTCTTGTTGCTGTCTGTACAAATACAATCTTGTTAAATAATATTAAAAAAAAGACATTTAAATAATCGAGGAGAATCTGGATGTGGATCTGAATAGACCACAGGATATAAAAATGTCAGCAATTTCTTTCAGACAAATCATTTTTATGGATAATGTCGTGTTGCAGCCTGCAGCTCACTTGTGTTGGTCTTATTCAGGGCCCGGCTCATCTCTGCACACAGCCTAAGTAAAGCAAGGTCAATAAAAATTTAACTTTGCTTAACTGAAGACGTTGGAGGAAGATCAGTCAGAACGGGAAGAACGTGGAAAAAAAAACAGCCAGATGCATTGAAGATGAACTCTGTGTAAGTCATCATGTTTAAAACAATCTGAAGCCACATAGCAATGCTGTGATCAAACCGAATATAAACTGATTACATTAAAATAAAAAAAAAAGAAGTCACGCTAATTAGTTGGATTGAGACCACTGCAGTGACTCCACGGGCTGGAGTTCCAAAAACACTGAAAAGTTGAATCAGACTCTCAAGTTTTTCCAGCAAGCAGCAACATAACATCATCCAGGAAAGCTTGAAGTTGGTCCCGCATGTGCAGGTTACAGGTGAACTCTGTGGCTTAACATTTTATTGTTATTATGAAGTTTGTTTGTTTTTTTTCTGTGACAGCTTTCCATAGTTTTCACAGCCGTCCATAATATTATAAAGGTTGCGCACTGTACAGACATCTAACAAGACTTCAAACACTCAGATCTATTAAATAAGCAGTATTATTATATTTTTGCATAGGTGGAAGGTTTCAGGCATGTTTTCCCTATTCTTATATTCTGTATATATCGGACATACTTCATGATTAAAGGCTGTTGCTGACAGTAACACTATAAACTTTTGTTGCTGCTTGTGTGATTGCAGGTGCAGTGAGTGCTGTGTTTCCCACTGATGACATCCTAAAGCCTTCAACCTGCAGCAGACAGAGGAGAAGGTGTGCTGCTGTCCCTGCCCAAGAAGATGATCCTGCTGCTGCTTCACGGAAAGAAAACAGATTTTGATGAAGGACCTTACGAGTTATTTTGTTAGATGTGAAAACTCTGACATTCTCTAAAGACTAACAGAGAAAGAAGCGATTGGGTCCAGAGATGGCAAACAGAAATTAGTTTTCATAATGAGTCAGAAACAGTTCTCAGTCTTTCCCACAGATTTAGATTGCTTTTGTGGGGTGGGTGGGATGTACGTGGATCCACTGTGATGAGAGGAAAACAAGCTTACTTAAATAATCTAATAAGAGAGTTTATAAGCTCAAAAGGGTGATATTAGAGTCTGTCCAACTGCAGGATGAGAGTGTGTTTTAGAAGCAGTTGAGTGATTTAGAGGACTGTTACTGCAGCCACAATGCTGGTAAGCCAGCTGGTGAAGAAAACAGGAGATGGGAAGGTCCAGGCTAGCAGCTGCTCATATACCCAAATCTTAAAATATGTGTTTGGGAAACACTTTTTATTTCTTCTATAACTCCAGAACATGAATCTAGTCTACCTAACTGGTTTCATCTGAGTTTCAAATAATGACTTTGAGCTTAATTGCCTAAAACTGATGTTTGAATATCTTGAACTATCTTGTTAAAGTTAAAATTCTTTAAAAGATGAAGATGAATAAAAAGCAGTTATTGCCACAGTTTATGGCCATTACTGATGGACTGTAACAACCTCACTTTTTTAAATAGAGGATTTCAATATTTCTGCTTTATTGGATGAAAAATAGATGATGGTTCTCTGACAGCCACAGCAGTTACTGAGTTACTATTAGTATAAACCCACTTTTTACTATTTCACATTTAACTAAAAAACAGCTGGCCAGCATTTCTACTACTCCATACGTATAAAAACATTTTTTGCACACGTTATATTTGAACATATTTGAATAATATCAGCACTTAGCAAGAGATCTAGAATAAAAATGGTTATGTGTCAAATAATGGTATTTTATATTTTTACCACTGTTCAAACTGCAGTACATCAGTGAGTGTCTGCTGTTTACCTCAGCTGTCAGTATGCTGCAGGATGTGAAACTTTGAGTCCGATGCAAGAAGATCAGTGAAGCTCACTCCTGTAACAGCGACAGTGAGGTGAGCTGTTTTCTGTCGGTAAGCGCTGCTGTTAGCGGCTGTTAGCTGCTGTTAGCAGCATTAGTGAAACTTTCTTTGAAGTGAATCTTTGATTATTGATCCCCGACATTTACAAATAAACTTTCATACAGTGTGATAATTTAATAAAGTGTGACTTTTAGGATACTAGAAATGAACATTAGCTGGCATAATGTTAGCTTACATTCAGCTGCCCAGAGTCGACAACAACAACAGCAACAAGCCACTATGAACGGATCCAAAATGGATCCAGGCCGGAGTCACTTTGCTATCTGGGCCACATGGAATCTAACCTTCAAAATAAAACAGGAAAAAATTGAAGATTCAAGTCACACAAACGGAATGCACGGAAGAACCAATATTCAAAGCACAAAGAGAAAACTCGGGATTAAAATAGAAGTCATAGATACCTCTCATTCTAGTTTTATTTATTTATTCATTGTCTTTGACCCTGCTAGGAACAGGGAGTAGCTGGACATTTGACACACGGATGCAGTTACGTTAGCCTTCGTAACAGACGGTCACGATAATTGGCTCTCAGCTTGGTCGCCCCCTGAGACTGTTGTTCTGCTTTGTTTGGTGCATGTATGCCTTCCTTCACTCCTATGCTGCTTTGTTTCACATGCTCATAAAGTGTATCAGTGTGTGTATTTCTGGTGTAAAGATAGTAAGGAAGCCTTTAGCTCTGTTCCACTTGACGTCTGTTGGGACATGGGGAGCCCAGCGTGAGTGTGTGTATGTGTGTCTGTGTGTGTGTGTGAGAGAGAGGGGGAGGGAGTGAGAGACGGAGACAGAGGGAGGCTGTTGTACACCGTATGCTTGACAGACGGATGCTGTGTTGAAGTGAATCAACAATATGCGCACACACCAGAAGAAGCGCTTTCCACATGGGTGAACACACACGCACACACACACAGATTTACTTTGAGACTTCTGAGCCACATATACTTTATACTGTAACTGAAAGAAAGACACTGATCTGACAGAAAATTCCCCCCCCCCCCTCCACACACACACACACACACACACACACACTGTTCTCCATGTACAGAATGAGGGTCACAGTGCAGGATATGTGCTGTATAATGTATTCTTTCTTTTTCATCATGAGCTTGATTATTAGCCACAGGTAACATTAACATAGTGACACACCTCATTTCAGGTGATATTATGTAGTGTAACAAATATGTCAAAAAGCAGAACAAGTTTTTCTTAAAGTGTCTCACACACAAAGTAACTGTTAAAATGAAACATAGATACTAAATAGAAAGTGATGCAGGTGTAAAAAAGGAAGCAAGAAGAAAGTTAAAGGCCTTTGTTGTAGAAAATTGAGGTGAGATAACCCTGCAAATTCACTGGCATATAGAGAGCAGTGAATGATTTTGCCTACAAAAACAAGTGAACATATCAGCTGAACCAAATAATGTAAACAGTGTTGAGTCAAAACATTTGCCTTGTTCCTTTTTTTTACTATTCAAACCTTCTTTAGTTCTGCTAACCATTTCAGGCTTTTTCTTTTCTTTTTTTTTTAGCAGTGAAATTAGGCTGATTTCATACATTAGACAGCTTAACAGTTGGAGCCAATCACTGCAGTTTGGGTCTTCTTCCAGACCTCAGCAAAATGGTGACAGACACATCCAAATAACTTGTAGTTGTGTACAATTGTTTAAACTGATGATCTTGGAATTTGTGGTTCTTTAGACATGACTCCATCAGAATTTCCTGACTTGTGTAACTCTACAATTCTCAGATAGTCACTGAGTTCTGTGGACTTTCCCATTGTTCTGAGTATTGGTTAATCCAGTGAGGACATTCAAACAAAACCATTTTATGCTGGCAAAGTGAAACTACCAAACTAGACGTTGGCTTTGTCAAGTTAAGACATCAAGGAACCTTCAGCACCACTTATTAAACAATTAAATAAGTGTATATCTTTTTTATATATATATATATATATATATATATATATATATATATATATATATATATATATATATATATATATATATATATATATATATTTATTATGTACAATTTTGAGCGTGTGTGGAATAGAAAAAACATCCAAAATAAATACAAACCTGTGCACCCAGTTCTTGTTTTTTAAAGTTGTTAGAGATGCATGCTACACAATGATTCCAGCCTGGTAAAACAACAGTTCAACACACATTAACCAAAATTTATTTATTTTGTCATATAGTTCTTCTATAATAATGAAGTTATGCAGATGAATGCTATTGTGTTATCTGTTGTACCTTTTGTTTATTAGTTTATTCTAATGTGCATTTTAATTTTAAAATCTATAATGAAATGATCTAAATCATTTCTTAAACCAATAAAATCCCTAAAAACAAATCTTAAATAGTTTTTCAGGAAATGACGTTTCTAACATGACTGCTGTTGTTGCAGGACGGGGTTAAAATGACCTCGTCCTGGTGGGTCTAGGAAGTTTGGATTTCCAGCGGGTCTAGTGTTAACCTGGTTAAATAAAAATATAGTAATATTCAGTTACTTTTATTGTATAAATCAGTGACATAAATGTGCTCTTCTAGCTAAGTTTTCTTTGGAAACAGTGTAACATTTTGGTGAGTGAGAGAATAAGACTCAGAAAACAATGCCACAGATTGCAAGTTTTTCAAACATATTTTTAAAGGTTTTCTATATTCACTATAATTAATCTTCATCTAAGGAACACAATCCAACTAACGTAATAACACAAACAGCTTTACTTTTTACATTTTTGTCGAACACTGAGTAACCATCCACACACAGGAAAAAGGAAATCGACTCAATTTAGTATCTTTAAGCAGTAACGATCAACAGGCAGTTCCTGTGTTTATGACACTTGCACAGCGAGGATGAGGAATGTTGGGCTTTTCCAGAACTCTTTCAGTTCCTCAACATTTCTGAGATGTCTTCTTTACCTGCTTCAAAATAAGAGCTCTTCTTTAAAGTAGCATATTCACTGACTGGGACATCTGTCATTATGAGAAAAGAGGATTAAAAGAAAAAAAAACTATTTAAGCATGGTTGGAGTAAATGTAGTCTAGGGGAAAAAATCATCTTAAGAAGTTCATCTATTCAAATTTGTTCACCAATCTGTCATAGTGCTTTGCCTCTCCAAGTTTCAGTTACTGCCTGGGTTATCCTTTTAGTCATGAATATGGAAACTGTGTGTGTAATATCTTGACTGAATAAATACAGCAAAGTAATACATATTCATGTCTTGATCTAGTCCTTTGGTGCACCTCAATTATATATTATATGTTGTATAGACTGATGTTATACTATATTGGTTGGCATGTGATCTGTGTCTAGTGTTAGGGTGCCACTCTATTAAGTAACACTGCTTTGTTAATTTTAGGAAATAAAACTACTCAGTTTTAGGGAACACTACTTGTTAAGGATTAGAAAGGGATCATTGTTGGTTCAAATTCAACTGCTGAGATTTTCTTCAAACTCCATTTTCTTTTTTGCTAGAGTGAAACATCCCCACTGAGGGGTCTTGAACATGTATACTGCAGGCATGAAATACATCAGTCCATTTTCTTCTGCTTATCCAGTTCAGGGTAGCAGGGGAGCTGGAGCCTGTCATAGGACCAACATAGAGAGACAAACATTCAAACGCCACACAGAAAGGCTCTGGCCAGATAGTGGATTCAAATCCAGGACCTTCTTGCTGTGAGGCAACAGTGCTAACCACCGCGCCACCGGCATGAAACACATTTCTTACCAAAATCCATTCGTTTCAAATTGTCCTGTAATGAAAAAACAGAAACTTGGGGCCCATGTGGGTGCATTGTAAGCAGACCAACACGGGCCACAGTGGGCAGCCCTTTGTGGGTCACAGTACTGGTGTGAAAGGTAGGGACTTTGGGCTGCCCACATTAAGCACAGCGGGTTCAAAAAGAGCCCCATTGTGGCCAAAGTGTATCCACAGTATGACCACATTCTAGGCATGTGATCATAAAGTTAAATATATACAGTAAAAGTCGCCCAAGTTGAAGTTGCATAAACTGGATTTTCAATCTAGCCGGATGGCTTCTGCAGGTCCCGATTATTCCCAACATTAATTCCAATAAAAATCATCTCTTAAATTGGATCATAGAAGTCGGATTTTTGCCTACCCCGTTGAAAAAATCTGGTCCCATTGTAATACATTTCCAATTAAATGTGATTGCATTGTTTGGATGAGTTTTGCGCTAAAGCCCTCCTCAGCTATCATCACGCCCAATTCCAATATGTACGATCTACTCAAACTCCATGCATCAGCTTGTTCATGCACAACTACACACACTAACAACGCCTAGAGATTGCATGAGTGTCTATACAGTCACGTGACGTGTGGATTGGCTGCACTGGGCGAATCAGTTCATTCACTGGAGAAGCGCATGAGGCAAGCGTAAGCTAAAAGCTCACACTTACAAACAGAAATACGAGATTATAAAATATGCAGAAGCAAATCCAGGGATGCCATTGCTGTGAAATTCAATATTAGATCCCAAACAGTCTGATATTTTGAAGAATTTGGAAGAATTGGATTTTATCCGACTTACACTTAAGACGGATTGTCAGATGAAATTCCACGGGCCGTTTCGATCTGAGTTTGGCGATGTTTACTGTATTACAATTCACTAATAAACAAAGGATACAACAAACAACACAATAGCCAACACAAATTATTTAATTATTGTTAAGAAAGAACATTATGAAATGTTAATGAACTTTGGATAAGGGGTGGTATTAGTTAATTTAACTGAACTACATGATCTTTCAAATACCAAGGGGTCAAAATGATCCCCTTGGTGGTTCTAGTGTTAATTTCCAAGTAGTAACAGGAGCTTAATATAATATCTATAAAGGTGTCTTTGAAACATATCAGTGCACTTCTGGGCATGTTCATGTTTTATTGTTATCAATGGCTACACTGAGAACAGCATCTTGCAGAAATAAGGATTAAGAAGATAGCGCAGCTTCATTAGCCGAACAATACAACCGTGCAGCCCTTTGTATCATTAATGCGTCCTCCTGCCACAGTGACAGGAAAAGCAGTGTAGGCTAAGATATTGAAACATGTTCCCTGTTAAGCAAAAGAACTTCAGCTATAAGCAGATTTCATATTTCATCAGAGTTTATATTTTAAATGGCAACACAGAAGAATGCAGCACACTGCCAGCTTGAGTAGTTACAATGCAGCAATGTGCTTACAGTCATGTGGAAAAGAAAGTTTTCACAATGACTGCACATACCCCATGATAGCTTGAAGGACCACCTTCAGCAGCAATAACTTGAAGTAAGAAAGTCATCCAAAGCCTGAAGATTCTGTATGATTTCATCAGTCTGTCACATCATTGTGGAGGGTTTTTGGCCCACTCTTCTTTATAATGTTGCTTCAGCTCACTGAGAGTTGCAGTTATCTGTGTGTGCAGGTCTTTTAAGGTCCCACCAGAGCATTTCAATCAGATTGAGGCCTGTATTTTTTTGCTGGACCACTGCAGTACTTTGATTCTTTTCTTTTTTTTAGGCATTTTGCTGTAGATTTGCTAATGTGCTTTGAATCATTGTCCCATTGCATCATCCAGTTTCAGCCAACTTTGAGCTGTTGCACAGATGTCCTCTCATTTGACTCTAGAATACTTTAGTATACAGATGACTTCATGGTCAACTCAGTGACTACAAGGTGCCCAGGCCCTGTGGCAGCAAAACAAATCTAAATCATTACCCCTTACCCACTCTGCTTGACAGTTGTTACGAAGTGATTATTTGGGTATGCTGCATTTGGTTTTCACCAAATTTGGTGCTGTGTATGGAAGAACACCTGCACGTTGGTCTTGTCTGTCCAAAGGACATTGTTGCAGAAGTCTTGTGGTTTGTTCAAGTGCAGCTCTGTAAACTTAAGTTGTGCTGCTATGTTCTTTCTCTCTTCCCTGCAGACTAACCATGCCTACTCCAGATGTGGAGCGGTTCCTTTTGCACCCTACTGTGCTAATCTCAATGTGTAAAAACGATAGTGAACTGGTAGCCAGTGTATCACAGTGTCATACCTATGGTCATGGATCAGCATGTGATGAATTGGGAGGGACACGTTCACAGGTGCAATTTCCTTATTGTTGTTTTATGTTCCTTCTTTGTGATTTTCACTCACAAAGAAGGAACTTTAACTTTACTCTCTCAATATCTGTTGGGTATTTTGTTCTCTTGTTCTGCTTAGAGGATAACTTATATTTTCACTCTTTTATAAACATGGACCTTTTTATTTTCAACAGCCTCATTGCAACAATGTGCTTTGAATACTTTGTTTTCAGACATTAATCATATTTCATCTTTAGTTAGTAGTGACGTTTATTGACCAACTACTCTAAAATTTGTCACCTAAAATAACACCTCAGTCCTTTTTGTCTTTGGATTCCCAGAAATACCAAAGAACACATCTGCATCCTACTCTGCCTGTTCTCAATATGGAAGCACTTTTAATTTCTGCTGTATGTACTAGTATTCAAGCACTGTCATACATATGTCATTGCTAGACAGGGTTATACTGTATGTTTCACACATACCCAGAGGCCAAACTCCAGGCTTTCCTGGGTCTACGGTGCAGTATACCTCAATTTAAACCAATAATGCAGAAGATGAAGGATGTGCAGTGCAAAATGAGTCCAAGCCCCCAGTTGGTTTATGACTTCTAAAAGTCTGCATCTGGAACTTGTAATGTTTCTGTCAAGGTTACGCATGACAGCCACAGTTAGCTTGCGATCTTCCTCATATATTTCATCCTACCTGTTTCTGTCATTTGGGCTGGATGTGAATTTACAGAAAAGGACACCTGTGATGGGAACAAATCCCTAATGACATGGTGCAATTATCTGCTGTCTATATCTAATTAAACCAATAGGCCAAGAGAAAATCCAAGAAAGAGCAGAGCAGGAAGTGGGTGTGTGAAGGATGGAAATTTTATTATTATTATTATTATTATTAGAAGAAGAAGAAGGAGGAGGACAAATTTTGATAATGAATTCTGATAATATTTTAAATATCCCTAATATGATTAATACAAATGCAGCTCTAATACCACTGTAAAAACTTTTTAAAATCTCACTGGCAAATGTGAATATTGCTTCAGAAGGAACAATGGCCTTTATTCCGTTCTTAACTTTTTCAGTTATTAATTATTTTTAAATGTTTATTTGCAGGACAAAAGCATACTTTTTTGGAACTTGAACAGCTAAATGGCAGGCGAAATCCTTTATTCATTAGAAAAAGTTTTAACTTGGCTGTTTTGAAAAAGTTGAGCTTCTGTCGAGCTAATGTCATCGGCATCTGTTCCACAGAGCCTTTAAACACCGGCTACAGCTCGAGAACAATCTCACCTCGGATGTTCAAATTCACACTATAGATGCGTCCAATAAAAATCTTGAATGAGTTTGAATCTCAGCGATTCTTGACCTAAAGGTAAAATCCTGTGAACGAGATAACTCATTAATGATGTCATCTAGGATTTTCAAATTCATCACACAGAGCAAGCACTTTGGCAAAGTACTTGGCTATAAAAAGGTCATCAATGTGAAATAATTTGGAAAGATTGCAGTAAAAACTGGACTAATCAATTTACACTCCAGTGGTGTTAGAAGGTGGTAAAGAATCATACCCCACTATACTGAAAAAAAAAATACTCAATAATCAACTGACCTATAACATTTTGCTAACATGCATGTGCCATATAAAATATAATACTATAAATCTAGAGGTGCTAACCACTATTACAATAAACTTGTTAGTTTTCCTTCTGTAAATGGCATATTTAAAGCGAGGTATTGAAAAAGATTTTGGGCTCTGTAATTTATCCCTTTGTAAGAACGCTACAGAGGGTGATTAATTTATTCACGTACAGTAATTTTGCAACCAAACTAGCTGCAGTGATGGTTAGCTCGTCACATAGCACTCCACTGTTAGCTCTTAATTTAGCACTCTGAACTCTTATCCAGGTATGGTCCAAATATGGCTTCAAAAAACCAACATGGTGGCACCAAAGTGCTAACGTTGGAGCTTCAAAAATCCTGAAACCGGTGGGTGACATCACGGTGGCTACATTCGTCTTTCATGTATACAGACACTGGTGTGGTCTGAATCTCCTGTACAGAGGAGCAAAACATGCAAAGACTATTACAGTTCTGTATTAAACTCCTTTGAAGAATAAATGAAATGAGGTCCAGTACAAACTCTGGCAGATAAAATCATCATGTCTCACAACGATGTAGTCATTTGAACGAAGATGGGGAACGAGTGAGAAGAATGATATTCACTGAATCATTCGACCAAATAGTATTTCTGCTTGAAATTCCCATCCTTCTATACACTTTCTCACTGAAACAGAATTCAATCTCTGCCTCATTACACATAAAGCATTTACAAGCAGCATCTGGCAGCATTTATATTCAGGGTGTCTTGGTTCCAACAGAACCAAATCATCCATAAAAAGGAAGAGAACTGATGAAACATGCAGCAGATCAATCAATCAAGTGAAATATTTGGACTTTCTTTCACGTATGCGATCGTGCATAATAATTTTTTTTTTTCCTGTTGTCAGTATCTTAATGTCTATAGACATTACTGAGGATGCTAAAAAGCTAGATCTTCAGCAAAAGTAATGTTTATTCTGGGGACTGTTTTCAATCTCTGTCAGCAGATTCCCAATAACAAGGCAACTGCATCATCAGAATGAATCATTATTAAATATTTCTGTTTCTGTTTTAACAGATTGTGACCATTACCCCGTTCGCTGTATGATGTCTAGACAGCCGATACCTGTTACCTATAACTGAGTCCATATTTAATTGTGTCAGAGTAGGAAATCAGTCCTAAGATTCTCACTGTGAAACACTTTTAGACTCAAATATAAAGGCAATTTATCAACTTTGCTGTCTTAGGAAATGACTTTTTTCTCCTGAAATTTAACTTCCAGAAGGATGCTTTCAGACATTTAATAAGAGAACTATCTGTCTGCCTACAACAAGCGGGGGCATCTTTTTACCTGTGATAATTTGCGACACTCTTACTTGACAGTTTCTGCAGCATAATAAATCACATAGAGCACAGACTCATTCATTTCTAAACCAGTCACTGGGAACCTACAGCAAAAACAAGCATTCACTTAAGAAGCCTGAAGCCTGGACCATACAGACATAATCGATACATTTATCACAAGATCACATTGAAAGGGGGGACTAGTGATGGCTGTGAACCTGAATCACCTGATTCTGGGTTACAGAGATTTATGGCAAGTTTCAGCTCATTGTTTGGCTGTCTGTGCTGCAGCTCTATTAGGTCAGGTTCACTGCTGTGAAAATTATTGTTGGCAGGTTTCAGGCAGCGGCAGAAGGACACATTTAGACAAGTTGCAAAAGTGTTTAGCTGCTGAACATGAAGAGATTTCCCTTGCGACCCACTGAAGACAAGAATCCAAAATAAAGCCAATATTGTCCATATTTTGGACTAATATTTAATGTCATTAATACAACCAAAAAAAAAAAGACCAGATTCAGTTGTTGCTCTGCAACTGCTGGATGTGTAAATATATAATTTGCCAACAAATTTGCTATATCACATTAAAGGTTGTATGTTGTACAACTGTTCAATGCTGTTTGGTCACAATTTATTTCTACTGCTCCCCAAAAAGCCCTGTTACTGCAGGCAGACTCAGCTCCACAGGAAATCTTCCATACCACATTCAAAAATACAGTCATGGATCTTCCTTGACTCCAAACATGGGTTAGGGCTCAGGGCTAGCAATCATCACTGCCAATGACTTCCACCTCAGCGGGTTAAAGTTATTAAATATTTCCTGTATCCTCCCACTAGCAGTTATACAGGCAGAAACACTTCCTGTTTTAACAAGGCTTTTATTGTGAAACGTCAACAGGAATGTGTTTGAATCATGTTTATCTGACGAAATACATCACAAAGGGTCGTCTGCAGCTGTGAGATCCACCCTTTTGTTTGCTCAGGTACTTGAAGGCATTGTACTACAGCCATGTTCAATAATGCATTTGGACAAACACCCTCATTTTCTTGCCTCATGAAAATGTATGACTTTTTTTTTCCTGTCAAGCACGTCACTAAGTATCCAATCTGTAAATAAAACCTTTAACTTTTTTTTTTTTTCCACTGTTCCTCTAAAACAATGGCATTGGTGGCTTTTAGTTAGACCCTGCACCGGCCCTCTGGAGAGAGAAAAAAAGAAACAAAATGTGTGTGCAAAAGAGAGTCGCTCTGTTTGAGTTAAAAGCATTCTTGCTTGTTCAAGTATTCTCAGGGTGAGCAATTTACTGTTCCCAAATGGACATCTTTGGCATCCTTGTGTGCACAGCAGTTCCTAGAAAGGCTGCAGCAAGTTGTCTGCACTCACACAGGCAGTGTGGTTTCCTTTTAACTTGGTTTAAAAGTTTAAGTTTTGTTTTAAAACCACTGACCTAGGTAAGTCCTAATCTGTAAAGACTTTACATAGTTCAAGTGTGTGCGTGTTTGTGTATTTGTGTGCATCTGTATGATTTGATCCCGCTTCCATTAGTTAATCAATCTACTATAAACTTTAGTGTAGTCGTGTACATTTCCTGAGCTTCCTTTGATACAAATGAAATTACTGACATTTAAGAACATATAGTGAATGCAGTCTGCCGTCTTCTTTAAACACAACTGAATCTGTGTCATGGCACCTGTCAATCTCTAACTGTGTAGATCGGCGGTTTTCAAAGTGTGAGGCGCGCCTCCCCTAGGGGGCGCCAGAGCACTTTAGGGGAGGTGCGGTGTGAGGGAAAAAATAAACCGGGAAAAGAAGCTATCTGCTTGCTGTCTACTGATGTGAGAGAAAGAATGGACAAATAAGATGGGAAAACACTGTTGGTATCTCAAACATTAAACTCAGAATCTCAGATGTAACGTTTGTTTGAGAAAACGGTTGAAAAATGAGTTTGGGGTTGTTCTTATCATTAGAAAAATGAAAAAGGGCGTATTTGCCATACAAAAGCCCTGATAAAATAATTAAAATGGGAGGAAATGTTTTAAAATGTTCATGCGTTAAATTTCATTCAGATAAAGTGTCATTTTAAAAGATAAGATGGTTCTAAAATAAAAGCAATTAGAAGGTGTTTTGTAGTGGCATTTGTTTGTGTGTGTGTTGATTATTTGGGGGGGGCGCAGCAGGCATTGTGCTCCTTGGAGGGGGGCTCACCCTTTCATACTTTGAAAACCCCTGGTGTAGATGAATGAAAACAAACAAAAAGGGAAGTGAAGGAGCGATGTGAGGCAAAGATCCCTCACTAAGGGTGGAAAAGAAGGGGTTAAGAGAATCGGGTTTCTGTTTAGTGTCCTTTGAGGCTGCGTTTTTTGCACAGCCGCAGCAGGCTTTTCAGAAAGGGTTACCACTGTTGACCTTTTTCAGTCAGCTAACCATATAGTTCTAGGCAGGGACGGTTGCTTTAGTAAGCAAAGAAATTAGTTAAGTTGGATTTCAGACAGGCACCCTCTGTACGTCCAACTTTCCTTTTGGATAAAGTTCCCACTTAGGGCTGCATCTGGTGCACCTGAACCATCCCTTAGTTATGTTGTTGTAGGCTCAGACTGGTGTGAGACTTCCCATGATGCTCTGAGCATTTCTTCTCCACCCCCCACTCTTCATTCATAAGTTTATGTGCCTCTACTGGATGTCATTAGCTTTTGTCCACTCTCTCTCCTTGTATTTTGTCTTGTTTGTTGTTTGCAGTCTTTCTGTGCTTGTCTTTTTTGTCTTCGACTGCCCTTCCCTGACTCTGGTTCTGCCAGAGGTCTCATCCTGTTAAAAGGGAGTTCTTTCTTCCCACTGTGGCCAAGGGCTTTTTATAGGGGATTTGGCTGATCACTGAGGTTATTCTGTAATACTGTAGCCTCTGCTGCTGCTGCTGAATAAAGGAACTGAACTGAAACCAAAAACCTCCTTAAGCATTCCTATAGGTGATTGGTTATTTGTCATAGGTGACCCTAACCCTAACCTTACCCCCACCCTAACTCTGACCCTACAGATAATCAGAACATGTCTTTTTTTTTTTTTTTTATCAATTTTTTAAAATGTGCCCTTCCAAGTCCTGGCAGTCGAGGAACAAAGAACATACTCTGAATGCTAAAAAAAAAATTTTAAATCAGATTTTTCCAAAAAAAAACAAATAACTCTGTTTTGCCTTCCTCCAAAATCTAGCACTTCAGTCTCAGAGGGTTAAGGATGCTTTATCTTTGTTTATATAACCAAAATCTGGAAAAATCTGTTCTTCTGGGAATGAAACAGGGATTCCATGAGGTTGAAAAGGTCCCATTAATGTGACGGTCCATGTGGACATCCAGGTGACTGCCTGTGTTTTGTGACCACGTGGACCCTTCTGTGGAGAATTGACATTACAAAGCTCTAACTACACATGCTCCCCAAGCGGTGGACTTCAGGCTGATGTCAAAGAAGTGTAACAGGAGTGACTCAGCCATCGGGCCTCTGTGTGTGCATGTCTGCAATGGAGCATAATGGAAGCTTTAGTGGTAATCGATCTGTACTGTCACGATGTATTGATAGTTTGAAATGGACAGGTGCGCACGTATTCACACACATCATGTAAATATTGTAGTTTGACTCAAATCAGCATGTTCAAGATACATATTATATTAAATCAAAATAAAAGAAGAATGGGTTCATATCCGCATGTGCACACCTGCATTCTCAGTTCCTGTATCCAGAAAGTAAATGATGGCATTTGGCTCACAGAGAAAGCTTCAAATAGCTCACCAAGAAAGCTTTATTTTACATTAACCAGCCTCCTGCAGGCACCTCTGTGCACTTTAATGAGTGATATTTTTATCCCAAGCAGTCCCGGCAGAAGTCACGTCCTGCAGGAGTCACACACGTCAGGGTGCAATAAAAGCAGAGACCAGTTCTGTTTAAAAGCTTCATTGCTTTGCCACTGCTCACACCTATGAGGCTGGAGAGGACACAGCACAGATACAGCAGCTCTGCTTTCTGTTCTCTGCCCTGGCCCGACCCTGTGACCTCTGTTGGATCTTTCTTGCTCTCTGTGGCCAAATTTACTTTGTGAAAGCAGCTCTTCACAGTCCTTTAGCCTGTACTAAACCTCTGAACTTTATAACACAAATGCAAGGGCTTGTCTTTTTTAATTGGATTTACCTTCTCTGACAAAACACATTTGGATTTGTGTTGTGAGCAAATAGTTCTAAGTGAAATAAGATGTTTAAATTTCTCCTTTTGCTGTAATAACAGCTTTCCACACTACTGAGATCCATCACTCTAGCTCACTGCCCTATGGAAATGATGACACACACACTCACACACACACACACACACACACACAAACCTAGACCCATTATAGACAGTGTCCTCTTTGTTTCTGTTTATCTGTTTATGAGCTGCCAATAAGATGGTAGGTGATGACTAACTGTAGCCATAACTGTGCTACCAGTTCCCCTTTGTTCATGTAAAAGGCATCTTCATCATTTCTCCTAAATCATTCTCCCAAGTTTTGACAATCAGGGGATGAAAACAATAATCATTCAAAATCAGGGGTGTCAAACTCAATCATATGAAGGGCCAAAATTGAAGACATGGTCTGAGTTGCAGAATTAAAAATCATTTTAATCAGCAATATGATTTTAGAATACAGCAACTTTTTCACCAACACATTAAATAAAATATACAATTATATTTTTCTTCAGAAATGACATCAGGGAAAATGAGCATATTTCAAGCTGATGAAAATTTGTTAATTTTTCAGTTAAAAATTGTGATGTGAATTTTTGCGCTTCATATGCGGAAAACGCTGCATAAACTGCGCAGTGTGTCCAGTTTATCAGCAAGAAGCGCAGCTGCAAGCACAGTGGTGGAGACCTGCTCTGGTTTCCATCCCTGAACCTGCAGGGTCAAAGGTGCCGCCTGCAAACTTTTACTGTAATAAACCCTATGTTGGATATCAGCGGTGCACTCCAGCGCGCGCATTCGGGAACGCGCTCGATCGCGACTGCTGTCATTTGTATCAAGAGGAGACTTTTAAATACTCAGGTTAGCTTAAGTTACTAGTAGTAAAATAAAAAGTCACCAAAAATGTGTCTGCATACACCTCAGAAAGTATATAGCTGCGCTCCTGGGGTCAATAAATATATTCATTTTACAGCCGCGGAATATGTGAACACACAAAAACCCGTTTCGTCCTTTAAACCTTTTTCTTAGTATCCAGTGAAGTGCTAAATTTCACCACTAGAAGGAGCCACAGATCAAAGTTGCTGTAATGCTGCCAGAATCGAAAACTTTAGTTTTTACAACACGACTGCCTGCGTGCTGTAAACATATATCTGTGTGGATTGTAGATGAATGCAATTCAAGTCAATTTCATTTATATATTTCAGATATAAAGTTTAATTCAATATCATTTTATTTATATACCGCCAAATTTTTTCCCCACAGTTAAAATTCTTTTGTGAAAATAATGAGGGAGATCTGTGATAGCCCAACTTGGTCTGAAGAATACATGAGATGTTTTTTTTTTTTTTAATAATGCTCTTAGTACATGCTAATATAATAAGATATGAACTGCCTATTTAAAAGAGCAGAAGGAAAGATCTCAGTGATGATAAAATGATAATCAAAATGCTGTGGCAGTGACTGTGTTATTGTGAAGAGCCTGAAGAGAACAGATCTGCTCATTTTTGTTCCTTCTGCACTAAAGTGAGCAAGACTTGTAAATGATGGTCTGACTCTTGTGCTACTCATAAAAACTGCCACACTTCTTTTGTTTACCACACAGACAAAGTGTGTGTGAGCGTATAGGCCCTGGAGACTTTAAATGGCTTAAGATTATTGTTTTTTTTTTTTTTTAATTTGCACAGTATTATTGCTTTTAAAATGTTGTACTAAAGGGAATATTCATATTTAAACAATACAACAAATGATCACAAAAATATTTTTATACATAATTTTCAGACTTTTGTATTTATTAATTAAACTTGAACTTAAATCTCATCACTGGTCAGAAAGAACGTTATTTGGATCCGTGTGTGTCAGGTGGAAGAATCGAAATGAATCAGAGAAAACAAAAGGAGGAGGTTTCATCTTCCGTCTGTTTCCAGGTGAGATTCTGGTGATCCTGCCGTGCCACCTGAAGCCCATGTCTGATGTTCAGGGTCTGACGGTGGAGTGGTCCCGACCCGACCTGAAGCCCAACCCGCAGAGCGGAGGAGCCGAGTCGACTACGTTCATCTGGACAGGGACAGGAAGGAGGTCCCTGACATGAAGATGGTATCGGACTTCAGGAGGACGGAGCTGTTCATCGACGACCTGAAACACGGGAACATTTCACTGTAGATCCTGAACGTTTCGGAGGAAGACAGCGGCAGATCCAGATGTTTCATCTAGAAGCTGCGGAGCAGAGTGAAGGCCGCCATCAGTCAACTTGTAGTTGGCGAGATTTTTTGTGTGTTGTTTATGAATTTAAGATCAAATCTAAGACTGCTTTTTTTTTTTCCCCCAAACTTCTGGGCTCATTTTATCAACAGACTGAGTGTATTCTTTGTTTCTTTAAGATCCAAATTACACCAAAACCTGAACATCAGAGACGCTGCTGAATCCCAGAATCCCCCAAAATACAGATCCTCGATTTATGAGTCAAAGAAACTGTGAGATCATCTCTGTTTTGAGTTTTGTGCAATTGTGATGACCTTTTTTACTACATCAGCAGGTCAGTCCAGGGCCTCTGTGGTCGTTGCCCTCATATCAGTCGCTGCTCTCGCTGCATATTTCTCTCACTGCCTTCATCTGAAACTTAAAGTAAGAGAGAAACAAACAAACAAACAAACATGTTGTTGCTTCTCGTGCCGTCAGACTAACTCATTTATTTTATTTTATTTTTTTAATAGAAGCATCCAGATGATTTATGAGACACAAACAGGTCTAGTGTGCCTTGCTCCAAGGAATATTGAGTCTTAGAGATTTCTCTTTCCTGGATCTTCAGTCAGGTTGGGGACTCAAACCAGCAGCCACAGTGAAACACTCGGGCCCAGCAGCTCTGAGATCCATCATAAGGTCACTTCTACAAAACGATGTGAGTCCGATATGAAATCGAACTTTGACCCCAGCTGAAGATTCAAACCATGTCCAGTTTATTTATAGAGCACAATTTTACACAAAGAATGTTTCGTCCACAGAAACAGAGTTGAAAATCAGAGCATTTAAACATTAAATAAGAGAAAATAAGTTTTCAAACAGGTCTGCAGTATGGATTTAAACATGGTCAAACCCTTTTACTTTTTCTGTCAGTCATTCTTGGACACTGATTGTGATTGCAAATGATTCCACGCAGTCTAATGAGCAGATTCCTGTTGTTTCCTTCATCCAGCTTCAGTAGAGGTATAAGCTCCTGGGGTTGAACCAAAAAGTATGGAAACTTGTTTCCACCACAAAGAAAAAAAAAAAAATTGCCATCTGAAATTACTATCTGAAATTTCGAGTTGTTTTCTAAAAACTCCAAGAGATGCTGCCAGTGCATGCGCACTCAAAATGGGGTAGCGACAGTATCAGTGAGCTAGCAGTTTCTAGTAAATGTGAACAAATTGTCTGCATCTTTTTGACCATCAACGGTGAAAATGTCTTAGCAAAAAACAGCTGTATGAAAGGTAAGGAATCAATGTTTTCATGTGTTTGACAGCTGATATCTTCAGCCTTCTGCTTCTGGTTAACGCATCATCCGCTCCCCTATTTTATGAGGTCCCACAAGGCTCAACCCTTGGTCCCCTGCTTTTCTCACTTTATTTGCTCCCATTGGGCTCAATACTTAGAAAGCACGGGATCACCTTTCACTATTATCACCAGATATACATGCCTTTAAAAAAGGGTACATACTCGATTAAGCCCCTATTTCTGTGTCTTGAAGACATTAAGACATGGATGGCTTTAAATTTCCTAAATTTTAATGGTAAGAAGACTGAGGTAATTTTGTTTTGTCCCAGTGGCTCCTACGCAACATCTTTCGTTGACTTGGGGCCCTTGGCATCTTAAATTAAGATATCTCTAATTATATTTTAACTAGTCAAAATACCTATTTGAGATATCTCTAATTAAATTCTGACTTATCGAAATGACAGATTTACCATTGAGTTGAATGACGCTTCAAATCAAGATATCTTCAATGAATTACTGACTATCTGAAACACACATTTCAGATATCGACAATTGAATTATGACTAGTCAGAAAATTAATTTGAGATATCTCTTTTGTTATTTTGACTAGTCATAAATCTAATTAAAGCTATCTTAAATGACACCATAATTCAAGATATCTTAAATGTATTTTTAGACAGGCGATATATAATTTTGACTAGTGCAAATTAAATTCTAGATATCTTGAAAGCAAATACTGACTAGGCAAAACTAAATTAGAGATATATAGAACTGTAATTTTGACTAGTCAAAAAGCCTTTTAAGATATCTCCAAATGAATTACACATGTCTTAAATTAGATGGCTTTTCTATTTAAGATAAATTAACATTCTGACTAGTCAGAATGACGTTTGCGATATCTTGAATTACGGAGCATTTTGGCAGAATGTTTATAAGTACATGATTTTTGCGTACTCCACATATCACATACTGAAGAGCTCTTTCTATATTGTTGCATTTTATTACAATTTTGTCCACAACGGCCAGTCTCACTGCAGCCACCTGGAATTCTACACAAGCAAATGTTTGGCCAGCTCAGTACAGCACAAGGGGGCTTACACGTAATCGCTTAATTCAGATATCTAAAACGTAATTTTGACTAGTCATAATTACGTTTGAGATATCTTAAATTGTAATTACGGATGTGTGACCGGTCAAATGACAAATCTGGTGACATCATTTGAGATATCTTGAAAGTAATTTTGACTCGTCAAAATGTAATTAAAGATATCTTGAATTATTATTCTTACTAGTCAGAATGTAATTGCAGATATCTTAAATTACCATTCTGGACAGTCAAAATGTAGTTTTGTCTTGTCAAAATACAGTTTTAGATATCGTAAATGTAATTACGGATAGTCAGACAAATGGATTTTATGTTACAATGGCCTGCCATACGTGTGGAGGATTGCGTCATTAAGGGCGAGTGACATCACGGATGACGTCTGAAGCCTTGCTGGTTTAAAGTGGTTGTTTGTATGGCAGGCCGTTACTAAATCTAGCGACAAAGTTGCTAAATTGCCAACAATCTGTATGTTTCTGTATGTGTGTGTGTGTCCCTGTGTGAGGTGCCTGACCTTAATCTACTAAGACCAACAGTCCAGCTTTGAACTGTGCATGCTTTAGAGAAATCCACCAATCAGTTTAAAGTGTAATCTGCCAATCAGACTGCTTCTCTACATTTAAATCCACCAACTGAAAACAGCCTCCAAAGCTGTCAGCTGGACTGCATGAACTGCTGACATACAGCCACCACAGGCAAATTCCTGTTGAGTTTACCTCGGCACACCTGTCGAACAACTGCTTCTGAATCAGAGACCGTAGCTTCTATCAAAATACTTTTTGAACTGTGAGCGTCACAAGGACCTGTTCTACACATCGGTGTGATTTTTATATCCCTGAGGTCAAAAATGTGGCCATGGGAGCAGTTTAAAAAAGGAGTTCTGTCCTGGTGTTGACAAAATCTCCTCCCGAAAATTACAATTGATCTGTATGGAGGAGTGGGAAGGTACTCCCTCTACTTGGACCAACACCGTTCAAAAAGTTTACATCTGTCAGGGTTGAGAGACACATTCTTTGAAAGAAGAGGAGCAGCACTACATTTTGAGGGTAAAATAGAGGCTGTAGAGTTAAAACTGTGGACACAGCGGCAGTTTAAAAAGAAAAATTTCAGATGAATAATTGGAATTCCCCCACTCTGACAGATGGAGCTCTCACTCTAACCACCAAGATTCCGTCCAATACAACCCATTCTAAAGTCTGAAAGGGTGAAAAAAAACATGAAACTTAAACTGGAGCTGAACAAAAACCATAAATGATTGTAAGGGTTATACTGGTTAGGTGGTGTATACAGTCAGGCCTAAGTCTTCGGTAAGAAAGACTGCAGCAACCCAGGAGTGCAATGGAACAGTCTTTAATAACGTCTCACAAGTGAATCACAGGGAAGGCACCGCATTGGTAACAGGTAGGTGACTGGTTAGTTAAAGATGTGTGGTTTCTGAAAAAGCATGAACAACAATTTACTAATTAACAGTATAAACAAGCAGGATAATAACAATCACCTCAATTTCTGCTGAGAGTAACACACGCACTATTATATAACATCCACAAGAGGTCGCCATAGACCACAAATAGACATACAGAAACTCAAACTTATCAGGATGTTAATAACAACAAAGTAAGACAAATAAAATACGGTTCTGATATAAACAGTCTCGCGGTACAGTTTAACATAACTGGGTGCCGTCAGTATCGAACAGTCCGGCTGCAGTAGCAACATACAGGCTAACCGGATGTAGCTTAACCTGCTACCGAGCTACGACGGACATTCGGGTAATGAAATATATGTGCAAGATACACACCCAGTTGTCCAGCTGTCATATTGCGTAACCCGACAAACAATGACACTTACGGCTTCATGAACGCACACCCAGTCCTCCGAAACTGTCCTTTTACCGTGATGCTCGTTCGCCGCTTTATTAGGTACGCCGATCTGCCGTGCAGGGTGTAAACAGTGAGCACCGTGATCTCGCAGTTGCGATGTTCACTCTCGCGCTAACCTCCGAAGCAGGGAGATTTGGCACAATGATATTGAAAACATAAATACAAGCTGAATAGTTCCATGTCTTGTCATCGTTTTAAAGTTTGAATGGTGTTTGTAGCTGAAAATATGTGGAAGCAGTTAGAGTTGAAAGAGGAGGAGGTTGGATGAGGATTTGAATACTATCTGAACCAGCATTCACACAAAAAATACCCCCCTCCCCCCCATTAAAAATGTCATGTGACCACCTCATTTGCATATGGAATGTTGACTTTGCCATGTGACCACCTCATTTGTATATGGAATGTTGACTTTCTTTGAAACTGTTACATCATAATGAAAAATAGCTAAAGCCTTTGATCTGAAGCTTTAAGTAGCAAAGAGAAACTTCAAGTGAACATTTTCAGTCAAGAAGTCGGTTTGTTGGCAGCTTTCATCGTCGCAGCATTCAATCATTCGGCATCGTCTGCCAAACATTTAACAAACGTTTGGAAACTTTACTGAGTGAGAGAATCAAGACTGCGACATGTTTCAGCTCCCAAGATCTGTTGACTGGGGAGATCAGCCAATTGAGGCTGAATCCGTCAGTTCTGGAGAAACCCGCAGTGGACTTCTTGTCAACACAGAAGACCGAGAAGTTCCCAATATGCAGGACCAGCCAAACCTGCAAATTGCAAGCGATTATTGGGAAATAATGTTTAATCAAGCCCGGGAGCGCATTATGGGCTTGATGAGAGAGAAGCAACAACAAAAAGCTGAATACAGCGATGTGTGCTTCAGGCTCCAGGCATTGGAGAAAAAACATGAAAAGCAGCAGATGATGCTGGATCAAGCCCGGCAAAGACTTGCCGAAGTCCTTGAAGAGAAGGACGAACAGGAGCTGAAGCTCCATCAAATGGAGGTGTCATATGCAGTGATGCAGAGCAGGCTCCTTGATGCTGAAAGAAAGAATGAAGATATGCTTCATGCCCAATTGGAAAAAAACAGTGAACTATTGGAAGAGAAGAGAGAGGTCCAAAACAAGCTACAGGACATGGAAGCAATGAACAAGCACATGCAACGCAAGCTTGAAGACGTTCAGGAAAAAAATGAAGTCTTACAAGCAAAGCTTGACGAAGCTCTGCAAAGAAATGGAGACCTGCTGAAGCAGAAGGAACACCAGGAAGCAATGCATATTCTCCAGGATGTTGAGAGGAAAAATACTGACCTGCAAGTATTTTACGATCAACTCAAGGTCAGAAGTGACAAAGTAGAGAAAGAAAAGGAAGATCTGGAGAAAATCTGTGCAGGGATGCAGAGCACGATCCAAGAAATGCTGACAAAACAAGCAGAAGTGGAAAATCTCTGTGACTGTGCACTGCTCAAAAACACTGAAATGCATGAGGAGATGCAACAGCAGTTAAAAGCACATGAAGACCTGCAGTGTACACTAAATGAAGTGCAGAGGAGAAATGAGGAATTTCAAGAGGCAAAGAAAGTGCAGGAGGAGAAATATAGAGAAGCGGAAGAAAAAAATGCTGAGAAGCAGGAAACAATAGAAGATCTTGAGGAAAGGTGCAGAGCACTGAAGGAGCAGAATGCAGAAACTATTGATCAGCTGCACAACATCATATTGCAGCACAAAGATCTGCAGGAACGCTGCCTCAAGAAAAAAAAAGCGCTTCAAGTTTTGCTGGAGTATCTAGACTGCTTCTTCAGTCCCACCTGGACAACACTAGCCTCGCCGTCCTCCGCCTTCAATCATCTCCTTCACTTTGACCTCTCCTCTCTGCCTAGAGCTCTCCCCTAGCCATCCTCTCCATCAGCTTCCTCTTCCCCCCCTCCTTGTTCTTTTTCTTTCACCCCCCAGCCGGTGTCGGCAGATAGCTGCCCTCCCTGAGCCTGGATCTGCTGGAGGTTTCTTCCTGTTAAAAGGGAGTTTTTCCTCCCCACTGTTGCCTAGTGCTTGTTCAGAGGGGATTGTTGGGGGGTTCTCTTCTCTGTCCCTTTCTTTTCACTCTTTCTTAAGGAAAGATAGAAGAATATCTTTCCTTTAATAATTGAATTTTGTGTTAATAAAGGCATTTAAATGCCACCTAAAATTAATTCTGTTTGTGGATGTCTACTTTTTTCTCTTTGCTTACAGTCTGTGTACAAAGCCAGACTAAAGGCTTAGCACACAGATATGAAGGTTGTAAAAAATTTGTAGTGACCAAAAAGCATTTTTACAGTATGAAAATGATGATGATGCTAATCCTTATGAAAATGACCAGAATTATGGATTCCATGTAACCGAGCTGAGACTTGCAGCAAACCAGTGAAGGAATGGTCCACAGCAGCACTGGCCTCACATTCACAGCTAAAACTGCACCTCTGCTTTGCCAGCAAGATGTAACAGAACAGTAGAAGATGCCATTCTAGCAGTTTGTTGGCCATGTGCACATTTTATCCTCCAGAGGTCAGGGGTCACTGTGACAGGGTGGATTTAGACTGCCTTCTGTAAGGTGATGCTACAGTTGCTGTGTTTCTCTGGAGTGGTGTTCAGAGATGAGCTGCTGTTAGTCCAGGTAATCAGTAATAACAGCAATCAGAAACAGACCTGTTCTTAGAGCAGAGTGAATCCTTTAAACACATGTTTAAAGAATCTGATGGTAATCATCTCCATATCCAGCAGCAGATTAAAATTAATGAATGACTTTAAGAATCAGACCTGAAAGAAATGGAAATGATTTTATGAGCAAAACTGGAAAAAAAATCAGCATAAGGGAATTTTTCTGCAGGAAAAGCGATGCAGGTAAATTATTTCTCTAGTTGGCATTTTCTGTATTTAACAGCTGTGCATGTGATGTGATCAATAATAGAGTCATGGCGCTGATTAGGCGTTCCTGTGCCCCCCACCCCCACCCACACACACATACACACACGCACACAAACGGCGCTCCAGCGCGCGCTTTTGAGAACGCGCTCAATGTTTATGCTTGTTTTGGATGGATGTTCTGTTAACTGCAATTTCCCCATTTGTGGGACTAATAAAGGCATTCTTGATTCTTGATTCTTGATTCAATCGTAACTGCTGTCATTTGTATCAAGAGGAGGCTTTTAAATACTCAGGTTAGCTTAAGTTACTAGTAGTAATATAACAAGTCACTGTTCTTCAACTGTGTGCTGTAGTTACAATATAACTTATATTGAGAGGGTGCGGTGTGTGTGTGTGTGTGTGTGTGTGTGTGTGTGTGTGTGTGGGGGGGGGGGGGATCTGTCTCCATACACCTCAGAAAGCATATAGCTGCGCTCCTGTTGGGTATGAAGTGCAATTTCTCAGCTTTCAGGAACTGTTTGAATTTTCCCGATAGGACAAACGGTCGCGGAATTACGGTAATTCAAACTTCCTTCGATCAGCCGGCTCAGCGGTGATACGCTCAGTGTTAAACAGCTGTTCACGGATCGCCGGCACTGTGCTAATGACGCGTTGTGTCTTCAGGACTTTGCTGCGCAGCATTTCCTGCTAATTGAGCAGTGATTCACTGTCAGCTCACCTGTGCAGGTCTCCCTCTGCATCTTCTCCCATAACTGTTCCAACTGTTCCAACATCGCAGGCGGCGAAAAGACACACGGTTTACCTCCGATGTCAGCGATCAGGTCCTCTGCCTCCCAGCTGTTTTCCACTTTCCATTTGGCCATTTTGGGGGTCACTGTAAAAAGTGCTGTCTGCTGATCACTGATCACTGAGTCATTGGCAACACGTGGTGGGAGCGCTGTTTACCGTTTGCCATTAATAATAGTTAAGATTAAGATTAAGATAGTGTTTATTTGTCACATGCACAGTTATACACAGTACAATGCACAGTGAAATGTATTTTGTACCTGCAACCATATATACACACACATATAAATAAGAAGAATAAAAATAAAAATAAGTAATTCACACTATACACTATACTCTATATACTATACACTATACACACTTTTACATGGAATTATAGAATATTATAATATTTACATAGTCTAATAATAGTCCAGTTAGGGCTCAGAGTTGAGCAGACGGATGGCTTGTGGGTAAAAACTCTTCTTCAAACTTTCAGTCTTAGCCCTCAGGCAGCGGTAACGCCGGCCTGATGGGAGCAGGGAGAAGAGAGAGTGTCCGGGGTGGCTGGGCTGTTTTAGGATCTTCATGGCCCTCAGCCTGCACTGCTTGGTGTAAATGTCCTGCAGGTTGGGGAGGGTGGTTCTGATGGTCCGTTCGGCTGAACGAACCACCCTTTTTAGAGCCATGAAGTCCTGCTTATGTCATGGTCCCTGGTAGTCCTGGGGTGGTTCTATGGGGGATCTTTCTCTCTGCCTCTTTTTGTCTCTCTGTCCCTCTCTGTCTCTCTCTCGCTCTCTCTCGTTGCTGACTGGGCTTGGCCAGCCTGAGTCTCCTCCCACCAAACCAGCTGCTGCAGGAGGCTGTCGCACACCTGTTCCTGATGTGGCCATCAGGACCCCTTCTTAAGCCGTTGGATGGCATCTAGTCTTCGCTGGATCGTTGACTGAACAAGCGTTAGTTTGGCTGTCTCAGATTCTCGCCTGCAAAACGTGTCACGTACTGGCTATGCGCTAACCTGTTTTTTCTTGTCTTGTGCCTCAGAAACTGTGAGCAGAGGGGGAGACCCGTGTCAAGGAGATCAGACCCGAGGAAGACATTCGGACCCCCACTGGAAGCCCCGCAGCCCCTAGCCCCAGATTCCTTGCATTATTCCGGTGTTACTATTGTTGCCAATAAACCACCTTTACCTTCCTCCGGAGTCCACCCAGCTCGTCCTCATGACAGCTTAGTGCAGTTTCCCATCCAGGTGGTGATGCTCCCACGCATGATGCTCTCGATGGTGCAGGTGTAAAAGTTCCTGAGCACCTTGAGTGGGAGCTTGAAGTCTCTCAGCCGCCTGAGGAGGTAGAGACGCTGTCTGGCCTTCTTCACAGTGATGTTAATGTGATGAGTCCAGGACAGGTCCTGTGAGATGGTCACTCCCAGGTATTTGAAAGTGTCCACTCTTTCCACCTCAGCACCACTGATGACAAGTGGATGGTAGTCCCTCTGCTGCTTCCTGCTGAAGTCCACGATCAGTTCCTTCGTTTTGCTGACGTTGAGCAGGAGGTGGTTCTCCTGGCACCAGTTCTCCAGGCGGGAGACCTCTCTCCTGTAGGCTGTCTCCTCATTGTGAGAGATTAGTCCCACAACAGCAGTGTCGTCAGCAAACTTGATGATGACGTTGGACTCTGACGTGGCCACGCAGTCATGGGTGTACAGTGAGTACAGCAGAGGGCTGAGCACACAGCCCTCGGGGGATCCGGTGTTGAGGGTGCGGGAGGATGAGGTGAGGTGACCCACTCGTACCACCTGTGGTCTGCTGGTCAGGAAGCTGTGAACCCACCTGCACAGGGATGGGCCCAGGCCCAGGTCCAGCAGCTTAGAGACCAGCCTGGAGGGAACTATGGTGTTGAATGCTGAGCTGTAATCTACAAACAGCACTCTCACATAGTTCCCCTTACCGGTGTCTATGTGCGAAAGGGTCTTGTGGAGGAGGAAGGATATGGCGTCATCTGTGGATCTGTCTGGCCGGTATGCGAACTGTAGTGGGTCGAGGGTGGTGGGCAGTGAGGAGGTGATGAATGTCTTGATGAGTTTCTCAAAACACTTCATCACCACAGAGGTGAGTGCTATGGGCCTGAAGTCATTGGGGCTGCTGGGGTGAGGTTTCTTTGGGACAGGGACTATGATGGACTTTTTAAAGCAGGTGGGAATCACACACAGTTTCAGTGAGAGGTTGAATATCACTGTAAACACAGGTGCCAGCTGGTCAGTGCCGGTCTTAAGGACACGTCCACTAATACCGTCTGGTCCAGCCGTTTTCCTGGTGTTTACACTTCTAAACGAAATTACATTGCGGGCCGTATTTGGCCCGTGGGCCTTGAGTCTGACACATGTGATATACATAATCATTTCAAATACTGTTTACAAAAGTGGTTTGCTAATCAATATAATCTTCATCCAGTATATAATCTATATACAGACCCAAAAAATTTGAATATCATGGAAAAGTTGATAAATTGCTATCCTGTTTTCGTGGATTTTATGAGCTGGAAGCCCAAATTATGTAAAAATAAACAAATAAATACTTGAAATCGTTTAAATTGTGGGTGCTGAATCTATAATTTATGAAAGTTTAACTCTTTGAATGGCATTATGGAAATTAATCAACTTTTCCATCATATTCTAATTTTTTAGAATGGGTCTGTGTATATATAATATAATCTATATAAATAACACAAAGGTAGTGATACGAGTATGAGCAGATAGCAAACTTAAATACATTTTCTTTCCAGTTTCCTGGTGTCTAGATGAGATTTTTTCCCACTCTTACGTCCATCTTCATTGATGACCCTAACCCTGTGCTATTGTTATCCCAAGTCCTTACAGAGAAAAATAATCATTCTAAGTCACGTGCATCAAATTTAATGAGGAAAGAAATTTAAAAGATCATTTTAAAGAATTGAACATGATTTGTTGAAGAACAGAGTTATATAATAAATTAGTAGACTCAGATCAAGCTAAGTAATACAAGAAGAAGAAGAAGAAGAAGAAGAAGAAACAGCCTTTATTGTCCCACAGAGGGGAAATTTGGGTGTAACAGCAGCCGCAGTTATTATAAATATAAATAAAGATATAATAATTCACACTACTAGAAAAGAATATATATAAAATCAACAAACAATATTAACCTTAATACTACTAATAATAATAACACTATATACAATGTGCATGATGTGCCGGACTATTTACAGTATATTATATATTATCCTACATTGTGTAGGCTATTGTGGTTTTTGTTGGGAGCAGTGATGGTTATAAAGTCTTACAGCTGCTGGGAGGAAGGATCTACGGTAACGCTCCTTTGTGCACTTAGGATGCAGCAGTCTGTCACTGAAGGAGCTCTCCAGCTCAGCAACAGTTTCATGCATGGGATGGGAGACCTTGTCCATCAGTGATGTTATTTTGGTCAGAGTCCTTCTGTCTCCCACCACCTGCACTGAGTCGAGAGGACATCCTAGGACAGAGCTGGCTTTCCTGATGAGCTTGTCTATCCTCTTCCTCTCAGCTGTAGACAAGCTGCTGCTCCAACATACTGCTGCATAGAAGATGGCTGATGCCACCACAGAGTCATAGAAGGTCTTCAGGAGTGTCCCCTGCACTCCAAAGACCTCAGCCTTCTCAGCAGGTAGAGTCTGCTCTGACCCTTCCTGTAGAGCGCATCAGTGTTATGAGTCCAGTCCAGTTATTGTTTAGGTGAACACCCAGGTACTTATAAGAGTCCACTATCTCAATGTCCACTCCCTGGATGTTCACCGGTGTCCGTGTGGTGGGTCTGCGCCTGCGGAAATCCAACCACCAGCTCCTTGGTTTTAGCGGCGTTGATCAGGAGGTGGTTCCGCTGGCACCAGTCCACAAAGTCCTGAGTCCACTGTCTGTACTCTGAGTCATCCTCACCTGTGATGAGGCCAACTATGGCAGAGTCGTCAGAGAACTTCTGCAGATGGCAGCGTGGGGAGTTGATGGAGAAGTCTGCAGTGTAGAGGGTGAAGAGGAACGGTGCCAGCACAGTTCCCTGTGGGGCCCCCCGTACTGCAGACCAGCCTGTCAGAGACACAGCCCTGTGTCCTCACGTACTGTGGGCGGTCAGTGAGGTAGTCCAGTATCCACTCGGAGATGTGGTGGTCCACTCCTGACAGTTCCAGCTTGTCTCTCAGAAGTCCTGGCTGGATGGTGTTAAAAGCACTGGAGAAATCAAAGAAACATGATCCTCACAGTGCTTCCAGGCTTCTCCAGGTGGGTCAGAGCTCGGTGCAGGAGGTAGATGATGGCGTCATCCACCCCGATGCCAGGCCGGTAGGCGAACTGCAGCGGGTCCAACGAAGACGACACCATGAGGCGTAGATGGTTGAGGACCAGCCTCTCGAGGGTCTTCATTAGATGCGATGTCAGGGCTACCGGCCTGTAGCTGCTAAGATCCTTTGGATGTTTGGTCTTTGGTACCGGTACCACACAGGAGGTCTTCCACAGTTGTGGTACTTTCCCCAGCTTCAAGCTCAGGTTGAACATGTATCCCATGATGCCACACAGCTGATCTGCGCAGCACCTCAGGAGCCTGGAGCTGATGCCGTCTGGACCAGCAGCCTTTCGCACCTTGATCTTACGTAGCTCCTTCCTCACATGATGAGTTGAGAGGGACAAGATGGAGGTGGGGGATGGGGGTTGTGAGATGGAGTCCTCAGAAGTGAAGGGGGTGGGTGATGGCTGAGAGCTGAGAGGTGTGAGGTCCCAAGAAGAAGAAAGGTTGGCAGTCATTAAAGATGGTGGGGCTGACAGCAGGGGGGGACTGGGCTGGGGGAGGGGTGGGTGGCTGGTCAAACCTGTTAAAGAACTGGTTCAGGTTGTTACCCACTCTAAGTCTCCCACAACCCTAGGGCTTGGTTTGTGGCCTGAAATTGAGTTCAAACTCCTCCAAACCCCACTGATGTTGCTCTGCTGTAGCTGGTCCTCCATCTTCTTCCTGTAGATGTTTTTTCCATCCCTGATTTTCCTTCTCAGATCCTTCTGCACGGCTCTCAGCTCCTCCTTATTTCCTGATCTAAAGGCTCTCTTCTTCTCCTTCAGGAGAGCCTTTATTTCAGAGTTGATCCAGGGTTTGTTGTTTGAAAAACACCGTACCCTCCTGGTGGGCACAGTGTTTTCCACGCAGAAATTGATGTAATCAGTGATGCAGTCCGTGATGCTGTCGATGTCCTCCCCATGAGGGGCACAAGCTCTTCCCACACAGTGGAGCTAAAGCAGTCTCTCAGAGCTTCTTCAGGTCTCCTCAGACCATTTCTTCACTGTGTGTGTCACAACTGGTTCTCTGTGTACCAAGGGTTTGTACACAGGCTGGAGATGAACCAGGTTGTGATCTGAGCCCCCCAGGGGAGGCAGAGGTGATGAGCTGTATGCCTCCTTGATGTTGGCATACAGTAGATCCAGTGTGTTGGTATTCCTGGTGTGGCAGGTGACATACTGGGTGAAGGTGGGGAGAGTGGAGGACAGGAGACGTGGTTAAAGTCCCTGAGATCAGAAAGAGGGCCTGTGGGTGCTGTGTTTGGAGTCTGCTGGTAGTAGCATGGAGGACATCGCAGGCTGCAGCAGCGTTAGCAGAGGGCGGCACATACACAGTTATCACAATAACATGTGAAAACTCCCGAGGAAGATAGTGCGGTCTCATACCAACAGCGAGCAGTTCAATGTCCTTACTGCAGAGCGTCTCTTTGATGGTTAGATGTCTGGAGTTGCACCATCTATCGTTCACAAACACAGCCAGACCCCCGCCCCGCTTCTTACCACTCTCCTTGGTTCTGTCGGCACGGATCAATGAAAGCCGTCCATGTTTATGTGTGAGTCCGGGGTTAGCTCGGTTAGCCACGTCTCCGTCAGGCACATGAGGCTGCTCTCCCGGTAGCTCCTTTGATGTCGCGTTAGCGCCGCCAGCTCGTCCACTTTGTTGGGAAGAGATCTCACGTTTCCCATGATGATGGACGGGATGACGGGCCTGTACCTTCTCCCCTGGCAACGACGACCTATGCCCGCACGTCTCCCCCGTCTCTTCCTTCTCAGTTCGCGGGGAATATCGAGTCGTTCAGCAGGAGTAGGCACAGCGGAGCACCCGATGGAGATCAGCTGGTCCCGAGAGTAAACAATAGGAGCGTGGCCACTCTCGCAGTCTCCAAACATAAACACCATAAAAAGGGTAAATAAAAACAAAGTTTTCCAGAAAAAAGTCTGCTCCATCATGAGGAAAAAGAGCAGAAGATACAGAAACACAAAAACACATCTAATACTAAACAAAATGAGAAAAAACACGGAATTAGTGCGGAGCTGCTGAAACTGGCTGCCTGCTCGCGCGGCGCCGGAAGTAACCTTGACCCACCTGGAACTGACCGGGTCATATGTCAGAATGCTGTTTATAGATTACAGCTCGACTTTTAACACCACCATCCGAAGCAGGCTGGTCACAAAGCTACACAGTCTTTGACTGAGATACCTGCTGTGACTGTAACCGCCCACAGGCTGTAAGATCTGGACCACATATCTCCCCCACCATGACCCTCAGCACAGGAGTGCCACAAGGCAGTCCCATCTAATCCCTCTATACATCTGACTACATGCCCTCTCATCCCCCAAATAACATAATGAAGCTTGCACACAGTGGTGGGACTGAGCACACAACAATGATGAATCAGCCTACAGAGATGAGGTCTGCAAATTAATAGAGTGGTGTGAAGTCAACAACCTAACAGTGAACATTAGGAAAACCAAGACTTCAGACGGAGATCGACTGTGCACCAGCCAGTTTGTGTACAAGGGGTGGGGGGTGGGTGGGAGTGGGGAGAAGGTTCCCAGTTTTAAATACATGGAGATCCACATTAGTGAGGACCTCAAGTGGACAGTTAAGAGTACTGCAGTGATTAAGAAAGCCCAGCAGAGACTGTATAACAAGTCTGAGGAACACTGAGAAAGTTCAACCTGTCTGTAAGACTCCTTGAGGCCTTTTAGCACTGCTGTCTGGAGAGTGTCCTAACATGCTGCATCCCAGAATGGTAGGGGAACTGTTCAGCAGGCGATGGGGCAGTCCTCCAGAGGGTGGCCAACATGGGGCAGAAAATCATGGACCCACCACTCCCACCACTGGACTTCAGTTACTGGTCCTGTGTTCACATCAGAGCTGGGATGATTTTTAAAGACTATAGCCATTCATTTCACCACCTTTTTTCAACTTTTTACCCTCTGGGAGGCGCTACAGAGCCATGAAATGCCTCACCACCATATTGAGAAACAGTTTTTACTTCTCAGTCATCCATGAACTGAATAGGACTCACAAACAGCACAATCAGCCTTAACGCTCTGGAAATCATTCACCTGACTTACCTTCTTCCTCCTGATAGCACTTTTACTATTTATTATTTTTTTTGGGAACGTATACATTTTGAATTTATGTGTCCATGTTTTCCTTTTATGAGAGACAGTGAATTCTACTGACCAGGATGGGGTGGCAACAGGAAGGAGGCAGGTCACATGAATGTAAGTCTGAAAGGCAGAATGAGAGAAGAGGACCAAGATTCAAAGCACACAGAACAGTGGCTGATTGACTTGAAGAAGGCAGGTAAGAAAATGACTGGACCAGAGTGATGATGACTGATGACAAACTATTTACATTTTTACTTGGAGTCTTGGAGTTTGAAGTTTTGGGCTTTAACAGATATGTTTGGATTTGGGGCTTGTGTTGGGGTTGGGGGTCATCACCAGTGATTACTCAGACCTCACGGGGTTAATGATGGTCTGGTAGATTCTGTTATTCATTTGGATTCTTAATTGGGCCAGTAATGAGCAGGTGTATTTTATACACATTTCTCTGAAGCCCTCCCCCCTTCCATTCTCTCTCTTACCTTCTGCATGCTTCCACGATGAGCTATGCATTAAAGTTTGAATGATTCATCCTGCACTTTAGAGGACACACATTTTAGAATGACATTTCATAACTATCTGGTTGTGTTCTGAGAGGTCTATGTGTATACAGTGCTGATTGAAAGTTCTGTCAATTTTCTTTGCCCTACATTAATAATTACTAATTAGACAAGCCTCCCCATACAATATTCTCTCCTCTAAGGTTCAGTAAACATGCCAATATAATCAGCCTCTCATTTCATTTTCTTACACTTGAGCAAGCAGAACTTTTGTCTGGGGGGGGTTATAATGCTCACTCCCACACTTTGATTTAGAAAATGCTATCCTTAAGATATGAATTAAACAATTAAAATGTTGATGTGACACTATCCTCGGGGCCTCCAGGTTTTTTAATCTACATGCATTTTGATTGATAGTCCTAACCTAGCCGTGGTTGGCCAATTTTATTCATTTTTATTTATATAGCACCAAATCATAACACGAGCCATCTCACAGCACATTAAATTGTAAGGTAAAGACTCTACAGTAATAGGGAGAAAACCTCAACAATCAGACAACCTCCTATGAGCAAACTCTTGGTGGTGGTGCTAAGGATAAACTCCCTTTAAACAGGAAGAAGCCTCTGGCAGAACCAGGCTCAGGGAGGGGCAGCCATCTGCTTTGGCTGGTTGGGGGTGAGGTCAAAAGAAGAGGAAGAGGGAGACAGAACAAAAGACACAGTGTAATCCTAATGCTGGTCCCAAACCTTGATAAATGGGAAAGGTTGCATCAGGAAGGGCATTCAGTCTAAATTCTTTTAGCAAATCAATCATGCGGATCATCAAGAATGAGATTTCCACACCAGATTGGTTGGGGGCCAGGTTAACAGTTACTGCCTCTGTTGCTGCAGGAAGTAAGGAGTAGAAGAGTAGGAAGGTGTGTTTGGAGGCAGTGTATAATTAGGAAATGAGTGTGAAGATGAGAGTAAGGACTTTATAAGTAGGGAGACTGAAGGGGTGCTGCTGAACGTTGTCACTGTGTGTGCCCCATGTGTTGTCACAAGAGAAAGAGATTGGAGGAAGGTGGACACAGGTGGACTACATCTTATCCAGAAGGTGCAATCTGAAAGAGATAGGAGACTGTAAGGTGGTATCAGTGGAGAATGCAGATAGGCATGATCAGATGATAGTCTGTAGAACGACTACAGAAAAACAAGCAGAGGAAGGTCAAAGCAAAATTGAATAGTGGAAGTTGAAGAAAGAAGAATGTTACCCAGAGTTCAGGGAGGAGTTGAGACAGGCTCTGGGTGGAATAGTTAGCAGTGACCAGAGAAAGTATAGCTGAAGTGATGAGGGAAACTGCCAAGAAAGGGTTTGTTGTATCCTCTGGGCAGAGGAAAGAAGCCAAGGAGACAAAGAAAAGAAGACGCAAAGAAAAAGTGGAATATTCGGGAAGCTGTACAAAGTAGACAAGAGTACTGGGAGGTGACCAAGGCAAAGGAAAAAGCTCGTAGTGTGTTGTATGTGAGGCTGGATGGAGATGATGGATGGAGGAAAGTGCAGAGAATCAGTAGATGCAGATGATTAGTAAGGAGGAAGTGAGGGCAGCTTTGAAGAGGTGGCTGGCCCAGATGACATACCTGTGAAGGTATGGAGATGTCCAGGAGAGAACACGGTGGACTTTTTAACCAGATTGTTTAACATAATCTTGAAGAGTGAAAAGATGCCTGAGGAATGGAGAAGTGTGCTGGTTCTAATGCCATGTTTGCTTTGAGAGTGTTCATGGAGAACTATAGAGAGAATAGTAGAAGGGGATGCACTGTGTCTTTGTGATCTAGAGAAAGCATATAATGGGGCGGGGGGACTGCAGTACTATATGAGGAAGTCAGGAGTGGCAGAGAAGTCTGTGAGGGTGGTGCAGGACATGTATGAGGACAGTGAGACAGTGGTGAGGTGTGCAGTAGGAGTGATAGATGAGTTCAGGGTGGGGGTGGGATTACTTGTTGCAATGGTGATGGCAGGTTGATGATGATGAGGTCAGGCAGGACTATGATGTTTACAGATGACATTGTGATCTGCAGTGAGAGTAGGGAGCAGGTGGAAGAGAGCCTGGAGAGGTGGAGGTATCCTCTGAAGAGAAGAGAAATGAAAGCCAGTGGAAGCAAGACAGAATACATGTGTGTGAAGGAGAGGGACACAAATGTAACAGTGAAGATGCATGGAGTAGAGGTAGTGAAGGTGGACACGTTTACTTATCTGGGGTCAACCATAGAAGAAAAGCAGCACGTAAAAGGGAAGGTTTACATGATGTAGTGAGACCTGCTATGATGTACGGTTTGGAGATGGCGGCACTGACAAAAAGGAGGTGGAGCTAGTGTGACAAGCTGGGTAAGCTGGAGGCAGAAGATCTGCTGTGCCGACCCCTAAAGTGAGCAACCAAAAGAATAATGAGAAAAATATTAAATAATGGTCTTCAGTGGATTCCGTCCTCACCAGAAACATAATTGAAATGTGAACAATCGTTTCCAAGTATTTCAGTGTTTTCCAGGCATTTAGTTCTTTGCACCATACAAAGCTTCTGGAATAAAATAAAATAAATACATTTGATTCACTAAATCTTTTTAGGACCATGCAGTATGTGAACACAGTCTGAACCGAATCTCACACTCTAACAGCAGTTTAGGTGACAGCTGATATGTGATGTAGTGAATCCAGGACCTGAGATTTCTTTGTGTAAGATCTCAACTTATCCAAACAAATCCTCCCCCCCATTTTTTGTCAGCTGTTAACAGAACAGAGCTTAAAGGGACTGAAAGGACTGCAGAGCATTTTCAGAGTCAGTGTGTTGGTCTCTGCCAGCAGAGTTGGCTTATTTAATTTTGACTTAACAACTCTTTTAAAGCCTTTACGGCAGCTTTTCAATTACACTTGGAATATTTAGCTCGTTTCTCAGTTTAAGTGCACTGCATGCAAACGACTGTTTATGGCCTCTATAATGCACCTCATGCATCTTGTTTAGTCTTCTAGTCTTATCTTACAGAATGGCTGTCTCCAAACCAATGCAGCAGTTAATAAAAGTTAAAACTTTATTTGCAGAGTTCTTAATTCCAGCTGCTTCCTGAAAAGAGTTCAATAACAAAATATTCACACATTAAACAAAACACAAAAATCACTGATCTTCATTCAGAACTGTAGAAAAAAAAAAAAAACCCAGCAGCACTCAGTGGAGCTAAAATGCAGTAAAGTTAGAAGATGAGTTGGTGAAAATAGATGAAATGTTTATGTGCTAAAAGTTCAAACAATTAAATGTAGCATAAGTTATCACCTGGGTTGGGTGCCAGTTTAGCTCACATGCTACACAGACAGCAATTAGAGCAAGACGACAAGTACGCACTTTGTGTCCTTTTATCTGTGATATGAACTGATACAAAGCAGCAAGTTCAGCCTTAGAGCCCAACCTAATTCACAGCCGCGAAAATCGCTTCACTTTTCTCATGTAATACACATGTAATATGGTAGAAAACTTGATGTTGAGATGGCAGAGTCACGCCCTTCTGCCGCTTTCATTACGCGTTCTTGGTTCCAGACCAGCTAGTTTGCAGGGCCGGAGTTGCTTCCGCGGTGGAAAACCTGCCTAACGGTTCAAATAAAGGCACCGGTTCCGGTTCACCCTGTTGGTGGGAAAGAGGCTACAGAGTGTGCAGTGCCCTGGGTTGGAGTCTGACCTCAGGCCCTTTGCTGTGTGTCTTCACCCACTATGTAACAAAGGCAAAAGGCCCAAAAAATAATAAAAATAATTAAAGTCATCACCTGGGGCAACAGTTTAGCTCTTAACATCCACAATGAACCACTTAGGGTAACGGTTAAGTTGCATTTTGGCCACACAGTCAACACAGACTTTGATTTGGGTGTCCCAAACAGGTGAAAATTCCATATAAAGTTTTATATGTGAGCCAAAGCTTAACACTGGATGGGTCACCAGGCCTCTGATTGATATAAAGAAGTTAAGTTAAAACTAAAAACCTATCAAACAAAAGTCTTAGGTGTCACGCTCCTTGTGAGGCTGCCATATTTGTGGGCGCATTGCCAAAGGCCACTTAAACAAAGACATTATGAACTCCATTTTATAGAAAATTAGCCTTATTTCACTCTCAAGAACCAAAACACATTTCAAGTAACTCAGCAAGGCACATGCAGTAGGAGCATGAAGTATGGAAATGCACAGAAAATGAAAACTGAATGACAAACCAACCATCCAACTAGCACTGGAAGTTTTTATTTCAGACTGAAGTGTCTCAATAACATTTGGATGGATTAGTACAGTCACAGACACCGATGATTGGTGACTGCTACTGACCGGTGTTGATATCAGGTCAAACTTTTCATTCATCCTTTAACTACCTCTTCATCCACTGGCACTGACTAAAGGTGGAACTCACCAAACAGACAGAGATGAGAAGTCGTTTCGTTTTTTTTTGTGACCGGCTGCCATATCTGAGGCTTCGATCGCGATGACAAAAAGAGGACACCGCATGGTTGTGAGGGTTCGGGTCAGAGACTTAATCTACTTTCTTTTTTTCTCAAAGGCACATTTTAATAGGCTGCAGATGAACTGGAAAGTTTCTTTTTTTCTGTGTCAGAGCAAAGATGACTCGGTAGTGACTCACATGGTGTTGGTCTTATAAACAATTTGTTGATACAAGCACCAACGGCGTTTGCAGCAGCAGCTGTCGTCTGGCGGCTGCGAGCCTGCCTTTTATTACAGGAAGCTACTAAAATAGGCCAACAAGACAAGGAGTGAGACGCAAAACAAGGGGCATGAATTAATGACAGAGAAATGGAAGTTCCATTACCATGAGCTACTTGATGTAGCGGGTTTCCTCCTTGTTTTTCTCCAGAGGGAGATGGAACATCTATTACCGTTCTATTTACCATTCTCTCTCTTCCACAGTGTCCCAATCACTCTCTTTACCTGTCTCCATAATCTCTCCAACCACGTCTGTCTTCATCCCCAAGGGTAGCAGCCATTAACCATTTATTTATCTTTCTCTCTCAATTGCCTTGTACTGTCCGCTAAATCTCTCACTCGTCTTACTCCCCAGAGTGCTCCGGCGCCAGAGGATGGAGACCACAAACACACCCACATACAGTCATCCCAGAGTACAATCACTATCTCCATTCGTTTGATTTGTGCTTTTTCTCCTCCCCTCTCTATATCAATATAAATTAGCAAACACTCTTTGAGTGTGGTGGCGGTGACTGAAATGCTTTTAAAGCCATGCTGAGTTGTCATGATGAAAGCGTAACGCTGCTAATGGGTTTGGGACTAGACAGTACAAATGAGTGTTGTATAACAAGCAGTCCAGGGCTGTGCGTGACTATTGTGTAACAATAGTAAAACTGTATTCTGAGACAACGGGCGCCCGAGCCAGACTTAAAGTAGCTTCACTTCAAAAAGAAGAAAAAAGGACCACAAATTACTCCAAAAAAATGTAAAGCATGTCATTTAGAATCATGGCATCGTCCCCTGAATGCCAAGACACTGAAATAAGATAAATAAATCAATAAAGGAATAAAAACATATTCTGATAGCACAGGTTTGGGTCATCACCAATGATGACATAGAACTCACAGGGTTAAGTAGCCTTTATTAATATCAACACTTCAATTAATTGTATAGCAAAATATCATCTCTTATAATATTACACTTGCTAACTCACAGAAATATTGTTAGTCTCTCAACATCCACCAGGTTGCCACTGACCTGGTTAGGGCTATGCTGATGTCTACCCTTTTATCTGGAATATGTATCTATGAAAATATTATAATAGAAAAAAGGCCAAAATGCATGTAAGAGAGTTCATTTGAAAAGTCCTTTATGCATCAGTAAAATACCCCTCTTTCCCTTCTAAAACATATTGAAATTAATAGCTCTTTAATATGCACAATGGATTTTTTTTTTTTTCAGTTTGAGAAAGGTAGTGTATTGCTGCACCACATTAGCAACCATGTGGGCGCCTCATTCTTAGGCCAAGAAGATCAATCGGTTGCACTGTTTTTTAACATCCATATTTCTCCCCTTGCTGGCTGCTGATGGGATGGTTTTTGGAGGTAACTTACAGAAAAGTTCATCCTTGTCTTCAAACGGACTGTCTGTCTCTGTCCCACCCACAGTTTGCAGCTAGGACAGAGTGTGAGAAAATTTAGAATTTGTCCCGCAACACAGACGGTAAAATGTGTGGGAATGTGGGAGCAGTAGGTGTTTGAAATGTAACAGTGCTGGAACTATGCAAACACACACACACACACACACACACACACACACACACACACAATAACAGCAGGCCATGCAGGAGGAGGACAGTGTAAGATGTTTCTTTTGATAAACATTGGAAACATGTCCCACAGCCCCAAACACACCACACAAGGGTGGAATAAAAATAAGACGTTCCTAAATTGTGGCCTGCGGCCCCCTGGTGGGGCGTGAAGGTACTGCAGAGGGGCCGCGGTAATGACAGAAATTCAATTTGAAATTACTTACAAGTATTTATAGTTAATATTTATATAAATGTATTTATTTATCTAAAAAGTGAATTAAAACTGGTAATAGGAGGTGGTTAGTTTGTGATATTGCGCATTACTCTAACCTAAATTTACTGCTCCTGTATTGCTATTTTTTGTCCCAGTGGCAAGTGGGTCACATACCGGCATTAGCACTTTACATACACTTTACCGGATGTGTGAAAATCTAATGATGCTTGAGGTCATGTTTTTTTAATGCATAAATATAGAAAATTCTTAGGGTTTACAAACTTTCATTTCAATTCAGTAAAAGAAAACCTAACAGCCTAACAGCACTGCCACTGCAGATGGAAGCCAAGTTGCATTATGTGGGTGATTTGGTGCAGGAAACTCTACCCCACCAGCAGTTTAACAACTTAAACAGGAACCACAAACTGAGAAGTGTAGACGTCTCATTTAAAACCACAGTGCATTATTGCATTGATTGCCTCAATGGAAATTAAAGTTGGTGTCTTTGTTTTTCAAGTGAAACTTGCCAGCAATTTTTGCCACACCTGTATTTTCTTCTTCGCTCTTCTTGTAGACACTCTCTAGGGGGCAATGGCATACCTTACAAAACCTCAACAATTGCCTGCTCTCTTGTATTCCCCAGCTTTCCCATTCCCCATCTGAGACTTTCAGTGACAGAGTGTAATGGAGAAAATCTCTGCTGTGTCTCCTTGTTACTGACTGCCCTTGCATCACCGCCCAACAGGTAGGGGTTAGAAACACACACACCACTGTGAAATGCAGTGCTGTAGAGATCAGAGAGGATCCAGCTGGTGATCGTGGATTGGACTGGTCGGAGGTTAATGGATAGAAAGCGGAGGAGAAGTGGACAAAAGGGACTGGGAGAGTGGAAGAAAGATGGGGGTAAAAAGGAGCAGAGGAAAGACTTGGAGCTAAAGAGATGGATGAAAGGGAACAGACTCGGGGCAAATGGCCCACAGGGTATGAAAAACTAAAATTTTAAAAACTGAAGAGGGAGAGAGGTATGGATACATAATGGGAATGAGGATATCTGAAGAACTGGACTCTCCTTAAGGGAGAAGTTATAAAAGGCACCTATTTCAAGTTTTTAAGTCTATGCTTTCTCACTCCAAATAGTCACTTTGCCAACAGTACAGATAAGAGTTGGCAATTTTTTACCTTATTATTTGGCAGCTGTGGCTTGCTACTGTACACAAGATTGTGTGCAACAAGCACCAGTACGTGAATGGACTGTATAGTGAGTCCCAGCAGCAGCCTCCACGTAGTTTCAAAGTGGATCTTAACAATTAGAACTCTATAAAGATATTTAAGACTTGTAGCCATCAGAGCCAGAAATCATGCTGAGTATTGAGATCTTGTTGTACCAGAACCTTACACCAATACAGGAAGGAAAATCAGCATTCATACTAAAGCTATCCTTTTCAAACTGATTTAGCCTTAGTTTTACAGTTATCATGACTTCATTATTTACTAGTGTTATCTTCTTTGACTTTTACTGTATTTCCTACCATAGTTGAAACACGTAAGCAGTCTAAGGCCAGTCATAAAATAGCATCTTAGGAAAACAGTACATTTAAAGCATATCACACACGTCAGCAAGCTTTACTGTCAAGGTATGTAAGATTCGTCGAAATAAGGATTAATAATTTAATTATTTTAGAAGACTGGTCCTCACCGTACCGCATACACCAGCACTGACAGAGCAAGAACTCACTGCGATTGGTGTCGCCACTCAAAATTAAGAAGAAATTAAAACCAGCAGAAAAGCAGGTTTTCTTTTTGTTTTTTTTTCCAAGAAGTCTAATCTTTTGAAATTGCCCCCCCCCCCCCCCCCCCCGTATAATCTCCAAAAGTCTGAGCTTCTGTGGCAAAAAACAACACGACCATCTTCAACCTGGCGGCATGAGGCACCATTCATGAGGGTGAGAAAGATGAGCATAACTGACCCATAATGGGGTGGAGGAGGTGGAAATGAAATCTTGCAGGCATGCCACGAATGTGTTATCCACTGAATGTTCTGGTTTGGTGGGAGTGGGGTTGGGTTTTCCCTCTGTTTCTCTTTCCTCTTACACTCAGGTGGAATTGTCGGGCTGTTTTCCACCTCAGTACGGCGCCTTCCAGGGTCTGTATGGTGACACTTAGGCCGACCTTTGTTTTGAAACAGTTTTCGTAGACTTTAGTGAGCTCGCCTTTTGCATATCTTCCACTTGCAGCTCTCTGTCTGGAATCCGGCTCCGTTCAGCTTGGAACTCCTCACACTTGTGTACTGTTCCTCTCAAGCTCCGTCATCTCTGCAGGAGGGTTCTGTCACCAGCTCTCTACCTGCCAACCAAAGTGCTCCAGCCCCGTTCTAACTCTTTGCTACTAGAAGCAAGAGTTAAACTAGTCAAGCTTAAGCTCTTCGTGCCTTTTTTTTTTGGACCAAGCAAAAACCCTGGTGTGACAATAGCACTCCCTTCGAGCCTCGCAAGTCTCTTACCTAATCTGAGTCTGCAATTTGGGGCCTGCCAGAGTCTTACTATGACACTGAAGGTGTTGAGGATTGTTTGCACGAGGTCAAATAGATTTCAGCTGACAAAATTAACTGATTAATAGACAAAGCAGACATATATTTTAAAGAAGCAGAAATAGATATTACTTTTATTATCAATACACACTATACTGATGTTTGTAAAGGAATCCTATTGCCAGGAGTAGTTTCTCTAAGAAATCAGCTTACTTTCCCACATATCCTCAGGCTGTGTACTCCCAGGCATCTGCCACTGTAGACACAGAATGATATATAATATTTTTGCTGCAAGTATTCCATCCTGCAGGAATCACTGCCTGAGGAGATGGGACTAACTACATCAACTAGGTTTTTATTTTTTTTTAGTCTAACATTTGTATTTTGGGAATTGTAACCCAGCTTTGTATGTCAGTTATAGGCCATTTGGTTTTTTTTACATGCTTTTGTCTCTTATTGTCTCCACTGGAGCTTATTGATTGGTAGAGTAATAAAAATTCCTCTAGCTAATCGTTCTGATAGAAGCAGGTTATCCAAGCAATCTGTGCTGTTATGTGTCCATTTTGCTTTATTTATCATAGACAGCATAGAGATTTCCAAGGGGGCTTTTATTTTATGTGCATATGATGAGTAATTTTCTTTTAACTCTATGACTTTTAACTTCAAACATCGGCATTTTCTTTTAGCCTCTCTAAATGGGGAAAACTCATGAGCCAAGAAAAAAAAAAATGGACCTGCTATTTTAGCTACATCCATGCTCCAACACATGAGTAAAAAAATGTAGATTTTGAATGCAGCATTTCCAGAAGACAGCTCAGCAGATTCAGCTGCAGGGGCACTGTCTCCATTATCAAGGAAGCTTTCTTGTTGCCAGTAGTCCATCCAATTACTCACTGCTGTTACAGTTTCAGCAGTGAGGGTTAAATGTTTTCAGTTTTATGACTTTAGATGTCACAGTGGTTTGTTGCATAATGTGGTTCAAAAATACTGCAAAAAGTTCTGTGTTTATGCTCAAACCAATAGCTCAAAATGTTATATCAGGGCACAGCTGTTGCTATGCAGCAGGAAGCAGGAGCAGATTCTTCCTGGAGACCATCAATTGGTGTCATATTGCTGAAGAAGCTGCAAATTGCCAAATATGTTATAAAATACCTCTTCATGTTCAAACAAACTGAGCAAATAAATAAATTTGTTAGGATGGTGGGGTTGATGATTCACTGTTTAAAACAGTATAGAGTAACAGCTCTAGTTTATGGCCAAACTAATCAGGAAACGTATTCAATCAAGGTTTCTGCAAATCCCCGCCCAGTGATTCAAAACACAATACTGTCAAAACATGATCATAATTAAATGAGTGATGTAAACTATGGGCCCATCCTGCACCAAACTGGACTGCCATATTCCTCAAGTGATGATTTTATTCGGAGAGGCATTCAGGCTTCCAGAACTGAAAAGACAGCAGGTGCTTTGGATGAAATTCTTAATATACAAGATGACCGCGTGAAAATATTGTTTTACATTTTATCGACCCTAATAGCAACCAAACGCTCATCAACTGTGACATTTGGACTTGGATTAAAGATGAGCGGCAGGCGCTCCAACACCTTGTCCCAAACCTCTCTGATCGCTGCCAGCTTGTCTTGTTGACGACGGCCTGGTTTTGTATCACGGGTGTCAAAGCGAATCACCCCGTGACAAGATGTGAAATTTCTGAAGTGACATGGTGGCTCTGCATCCCATAAACTGCTGGTAGAGTCATTTCTGGATCTATACACACCACTCAAAATGAAAAGACCCATGCATGCTTTCATGTCTGTGTAAGTTACCTCCTTCCAGTTGTCTTTGTAAATCTTTTTCCACTTCAAGTTGGCCATCACACTGGGATACAGCACATTTTCAGCTGAAAGCCTGCCTTGATTCTCAGGTGGGGATGAAGACCAGGATATGTTCCCATTCTTTGCCTTGAGTGTGACAGCAGCCTCAGCACGGCCATTCTCTTCATCACCGGATTCCTCCTCATTTATGATTTCTTGGTTTGGATTAAATTCTGTGTCATCTTCAGCTTCTGACACTTCCTCCTGTAATCCATCCTCACTGTCAGTTTCCTGGTGTCTCTCCTCACCAGTGTGGTGCTCAAATATGTAATCAAGAGCCTCACTTATGGTATGTTGAACTGCCATGGTACTGCCGCACAACGAACAGCGAGCAAGGCCTCCAAAAAGCATTACACAGCAAAGCTGCGCGAAAAGTTCAGATGTGAAACAATGTTGCAGCTGTCTGTGAGAACGGCCAGCACAGGTGTTTGCTGTTACCGTGGGAGAAAGGCTCTACTGGGCAAAGGCTCCTGTAGTGGTTGCCAGTGAGCCCGAGGTGTGCATGTATGTGTGCGTGCAGGCATGTGTGCACGTGTGTCTGCATGTCTGTGTGTATGCCTGCGTGAATCCATCTGACAAATGAGGATGTGCTTGATTATTGATTATTTGTTGTCGCCCCCCGATTCATTTCTAATGACCTGCCATTTTTTTGACTGGGAGCACCAAGAGTGAATAAAACACACAAAAATTTATGCAAATTAATACAATTTAGTTTGTGTGTTGAAATCCTCTTTGCGGAGGAAGTCATGGAGTCTCGGGTCAGTCTGATTAAATTAACTTCGTTTTTCAGTGACAAAACTTTTAAATCTGCCAAATTTGACTGGAATACAACACGAAGGTTAAAGCGTGTGCCAACAAAAGCCTGGCAGACAGCTGTCAGCTACCGCTGCAGATCAGATCAACAGTCAAACAGCAAAAACAAGAAACATTGTTTAGTCAAACCATCAATACAGTTTGTGTGATTTGCTGGACTACAAATGAGCTTACTAAAGATTAGTTAAAACAAATAAATAAATTAGAAGATTAGTAAAACATCTACTGTAAAAGAGTTTGAGTTCAGTGGGGGTGGTAGCTTAGGTTCAGCAGTACCTCAACTGATTCCTGTGAAAAACAGAGATCTTATGGTTTCTCACCTCTTTGTGTGTAGTCTGCTATAAAAAAAACAGGTTAGAATATGATATGAAAAATGAACATAACTGCAATAAGAGGAGGAGTCAAAAAAACACTGCAAATATTGTATATCTGTGCTCACCAGCTATTTTATTAGACACAACCCTGTTTGTTAATGCAGATAAAAGGTATGTGTGTGTGTATATATATATATATATATATATATATATATATATATATACACACTTGAATGTAAGGTGCTAGTAAGGATGTAGTAGCAGCAGAGTGGTAAGCTTGTGACTACCAAGGTTAACATCTAAGTACTTGTGAGTGTTGCCTCTGCAGACATGCCGAGCAAATAAGTCTGCATTTCAACAAGCGACAGATACAGTATGAAACATTTTTATGGTGCACGGGAATTGATTTTCATCAATGTAGAAATATATTTTTGAGAGGACTGGGCCAGCGTTGCAAGCTGACGTACATCCAATTAAACATAAGCTGTGTGTGTGTGTGTGTGTGTGTGTGTGTGTGTGTGTGTGTGTGTGTGTGTGTGTGTGTGTGTGTGTGTGTGTGTGTGTGTGTGTGTTTATAACGGCCTCGTAAGGCAATCCGAGACGTTTATACGCACACACACATACACACTTCACTCAAACACAAAACTGATGCTGTTCTACTGCTGCCTGAGTCCAGTCGATGCTGATTTGATTTCTGAATTCATTACAGGTGACTTTCTGGCAGCTTTGCTCCCAAGTATGTGTATATATATTTTTCATACTGCAGCTTGAATTTCAAGTTTCAGCACATGTATTCAAGCTCGAGCACAATCTGTTTTTGATTATATGTGTTCCCTGTAGGCCATACAGTATGTTCTATGCTCTATATGGAGACATTCATTTCATATATGCCAACTTGAAGTCCACATTTAATGAGCTAGCGGGCCTTTTTAATTAGGGATCACATCATGTTTGAATGTGTTCCACAGCTGATCTGCTCTCTATACAGTTTGTTTGACTTTAAAAAGGGTAAAAATGTTACGTGAAAATGTGTCCAGTATGTTGAAAAATATGACATTGCACAAAAAGAAGTTCAACTATCTCTCTTAACGCTGCATATTTTGTGTAGTGATGTTACTACTTGCAGGAGTGCACTGGAGACTTTACTGTGGAGCTCAAACTTGTGCCATTAGCAAACATGAAATTCTGCATCAAACTGACCTGACCTTTATTGCAACGATAAAAATTAGTGACATGAGTTGGATCCTTGACCTCCTCAGCCAAACAGGCGTGAAGGCTATGCATCAGGTCAGAAGCGTGACCAAGAACACGCTTCTCATCTGCTTCGGTATGCACAGGGTCGTGCACCATGAATATATTCCCAGGGTTTGAAAAGTCATTCTAACACATCTGAGGTGGGTAGCCAACACAAACTGTGCTAAGCAAAATTATGAAACTTCTCACAACTTACTGAAAATGTTTTCCCGGTCGCACCAGATGCAGTCGTCATCTTATACAACAGATACGAGTGCCTGCAACTTTGTCCTCTACTCCTAAGTGTAATGCAGCTGAAAGGGTCGTCCTTTTGACTCAGTGAAAAAGATCAAGTGTGCCTCCAAGTGTAGACTTGAAGGGAGTGATTTAAATATAGCAAAAACTGTATACTCTTGACACCATTACTATTGAATGACCAAGAAAACACGAGGCACGCACAAAGAACAAACAATTTCAGAATGACAGTAAACATACATTAAACAACCACAAACAGATGCAACAGAACCACAAATGGGTGCCAAAGATACATGAAAAAGCAGTCATTCAAACAGCTTTAAAGTGACAACTGATGCAAAACGACTGCAAAGAGATGCAAAACATGCAAAATTACAAGGAGATGCAAAATGATCACAGATACTTGAAATGACTTCACAGACAAAACTACAAGTGGATGCAAATTCATTACAACCACAGACAAAACAACTACAAAGAAAAACAAAATGACCACAAGAGACTCAAAGTGAGCCCCCCCCCCCCCCCCCCCCCCCCCCCCCCCCCCTTAAATTCAACATCCTGTAGCATAGAAAAGTGAAAACAAAAGACTTAAAGGACAGATGGAAGCAAGGAGAAAAACTAATATTAATGATGTGGCGGGTGAATTATAAGATAAGAGAGGATGAAACTAGAAAGAAACAAATCAAAAATCCACCCCAGGGACATTTCATCGGAAGTGAGAGGAGATTAAAAAAAAAAAAGAAAGAACGAATGAAAGGGGGAAAGGGAATGATAGAATGGTGGGAAAGGAGATTAAGAAAGTTAAGAGATTTGGAAGGTGAAGAAGAAAGCTCAGAGATAGCACCCGTAAATCAATCTTTTTGAAGGTGTGATTCTCTAAAATGGTTTCCAACTGCAGTGATTTCTTCTGATGCCTTTGAAAGTATAACAAAATGTCAGTCAGGATTAAGAACTGGGGACATATAAGAACATGAGAATCTTTGGGCTTTGTGGCCTCAAAATTTCATTCCCCCATGTACGAAAAGAACTAGAATTTAACTGGTTAAACACACATTTGGCCGGTTGATTCTTTGGTGGCTCTAACTCTCCTGGAGTGGTAGAAAACTTTTCAATTTCCATCATAGTCCACGCTTCAAAACAATTCAAATGAACTTAGCCTGAAGAATCTTACCCCACACAGATGAGCATAAAGATAAAGATTATGACTCCAAATATTTCTAAATCCTTCAGGATTTTAAACCTTTGCCATATACTATATATCTTGATACATTTTTTTATTAGTGTACAAAAATGGCTAGTGCTCTGTCCACTCAGCAGTATGAATGTACTCAGTAAAAGGATGCAGGGGATTAATGGAAGAAAAAGAAAAATGGAAAGCCAGAGGCAGGGATGAAGAGAGTCAGGCAGGATTGAGGAGATCCACAGATACATTGATTGAGGAGAGGCCAGCAGGAAGGACAAGTATAGATACCTAAATAGAAGGATTAGAGATTGAGCTACAGACAAGCTGAAAGAGATAAATGAATGGACAGATGGAGGGATAAATATACACAAAGAGAGGAAAGGCTGGATGGTGCATTAACGATGACGTGATTGGCGCTGCTTGTATTCCAGTTTGCTATCTGTTGCTGTGATGTCTTCAGTTTTTTGTGTTATTATGTCCTGTACTTGGAGTCCTCGCTATTTCCTTTCTTTAAAAGCATTTTAAAAACCTTCAGTGATACAGGAAACATCAACGTATCCCAGCAAGAGTACCAATATCTCAGCAATGTTTGCAATAATATAAGTTAATACTGAACTTCAAAACAGCTTTAGAAGTTATAATAACAATCTTTTGGTATTTTGTGATCTTCCATGTTTGTGTCAATGAAATCGGGCGACTTATGGCAAGATTTATTTTGTCAGACAGAAAAATCTTTTGTTTAAGTCATTCATGCTTCTGAGAAGCTGAATCCACTTGAGTTTGCCAAGATGGTTTGATTTAAATCATAACAAAATTTAAGGTGGTGTAACTATGAATCAAAAAAAGAACACACAACCAAGAGACGTGAGCTGTGAGATTACTGAAGGAAACATAAAGGAAAGAGGAAGTGGAATTACAAGACACGTGCTTCAAAATAAAACAGGAAGCACATCAGAAACATTGCATTACCATGGCTAAACTTTGTATTTGCACACCACACAGATTTTATATTAGCTGGCGCTGGCAAATTAAAAACTGGCTAATGTTTGATGCAACTGGCTATACAGAGTGAAGGATTATGGCTATGCAGACATGCTTGTGTGTAGTCCTGTGTGTGTGAATGGTTGTTACTGTAGATGGATGAATGCGCCTGTTCCTGGACATGCTTGCTAATCTAATCTGTGACAACCGCTGTCCATCTGACAGATGTGACAGCCAGACATCATCTGTAATAAACTCACAAACGGGGGAAACAGAGACAAAGAGGAGAGCTCAAGAAAGGGTGGAGGTGTTTGACCACAAAAATGTAACCATACGCACAAATCGAATGTGAAAAGACACTTCAAAGTCATTCAGAATGAACCTGAGTATCTGGGTAACAAATCCTGACTTAAATAACCGATACAAATAATTAAGAAATAGGAATCTATCTTTCAGTTAAATTCAAACACCGGAATTTAGGTTGTTTTATCAGATGAAACTTCAGAGGCAAGTGGGGACCATAACATTAGGATTTCATTGAGCTGGAAACTTAGTAAACAATAAAGAAGAAGAGCCTTTAACAGTGAGGAGTCATTTAGAGTAAATGAATACCTGTTGGAAGGATTACCTTGTTGGAAGGCAGCGCTTTATCACTCAAGCCTTCATGATGAGATGGCCAGAGAGAAGCTTCTCTCCTCATGTTTCAACCATGATGTCTGACATGCCTTTAACAAGAGAAAGATGTTCTAATCTGGTGACAGAAAATGTTTACTGTGCATGATCTATGTGTCCTTTGGTGAAGAGCAGAGACTCCTCAGGACTGTCCCTGAATGAAGTATGTTGGTGGAAATTACATGCTGGGGTGTTTCTTAGTGGCAGGTAAAAGGAGATTGGTCAGCACTGAGTAAAACATGAATGCACCAAGTATAGAGGTTATGAAAACCTCAGACTGGTTCAACTTTGAGCACAACTGTCAACCAAAGCATCCATCCAAGGCACTGCTGAAGTGGCTATAGGACGAGTGACTGGCTGACTTAGATCATCTGTGGTGAGGCTTACAAACAAACAAAATAAGTTCTGTTAGAACCGTCTCCTCAGACTAACTGCACATCTGCACAGTTATTCATGTTTGGTTCAGTCTGTTACACATGACAAATAACTGCTCGACTCCTGCAGCAGCCTCCCATGTCTCCGCTGAACCCTTCTTGACTACAACACCAGTTATAATTATCCTCCCCAAATTGTGTCAGCACCTTTTGATACAGAGTGCCATTTTCTAATTATCATTTAATTACACGGTCAGATCAACAAAGTCCAATTTCTTCCTTGTCAGCTAAAAAATAAACAAGACCAAACAGCTTCATAAAGCAGGCTGAAACATAAAAGTGAAGCCGCTGCCTCCCATCCCATTTCTTTTTCTCCTCATTACTTGGTTATATACAATCTGCCCGCATGACAGTAATTCATCCCTTAAAGAGGAAAACATGTCTCTTAGCACTTTAAAACCAGCTATTCAAAATGCATGAACTTTATTCTTTAGCCCTTAAAAAGTTCATAAAATATTTCCAAATATAATAAAATTCTAATCAGGCATCCTGTTACAGATATTTTTCCTACTCTTAACCTGATAATTGGTATTTTTTAATATGAAATGTAGCTCTGTTGTAAGTTTTCTGTTGTCTGGATTATAACACTCTTACTTTGAACAGAATTAATGATTCATTTTCCCTAACAGAAACCTTGTCTTATCCTATATTAGTGTTCAAAGGTCGTTGGAATTTAAAAAAAAAGAGAAAAGCAGATTAATTTCTAATTAGCCTTTGTTCATTAGACTTCAGCGATAATGGGGCAAATGGTAACATGCTAATTGGAGTAATATGCTAATTAAAGGTAAACTAATATTCTCTCCCAGCATGCAGTTTTGTGAGCCCTGGAGGAAAATTGTAAGGCATGGGGAATTTTGTGATTCCTAACCCTGAGTGTCCGGAGTGTATGGAAAGTGAAAAGGTGACAAAACGCTGGTTCAAAAACAAAGTGAATGTTAGAACCAAGGTGATGCTTTAGGCTTAATCTGAAAAGATTTAAAGAAAATAGAACTTAAATGGATTTATTAAAATTAATTCCTCATGTACGTAGAAGAAAATGGATGCATGGATGGAAAATTAATTATGGGAATAATATGTATTCCCACGTGTACTGCACATAAGGACAGGCTCGACTGGGTGGCAAACATACTAAATATGTAAAACTCAAAATAATAAATTAATGTTTAGGAAAGGTTTTCTGTTTGTTTGGAGGGGTTTGTAATTACTCTAAATTTGGTTTTAAATATAGTCATCAGTTGCACTTGAAAGCATAATCAATTCCATCACATATTTAACAGTTAAATGAAGCCAAAGATGTCCAGACCCCTCTACGAACCCTCTACTGGTTTGCTTTTATTTTAGCCACATCCTAAAAAGGCAAATTTTTCAGAAACTAGATGATTGTTACAGCCGTGGCGCTGTGTTGCTTTTGGATGTGTGGGGTCGTTCTGCTTTCTCTCTCTCTCTCTCTCCTCAGCAGGAGCTGTCATCCTTCTTTCCAACACTGAGTATTTCCATCTCTAATTAAGGTCACCCTGTATAAGGAGGTGGAGATGAGCCGACGGGCGAGCAATCTTAAAGGCCAGTTGGAGCAGAGCTTGTGGCCGAGTGGATTTGTGGAAACGAAAGGCATGACGTTGTGTTACTCCCATTGTGGAGGGTGTAATTTGTCTGTTGGTTATCAATAGACGTGCTCCGGTTTTCAGGGGGAGTAGTTCTTGTTTTTGGGTTCTCTATCTTTTGAAGGTTGTCTCAACATTATCTTTTTCTTTTCCCTCGCAGGACAGGACAGGTTGTGCCTCCAGTTTGGAGATCGTTTTGAGTTCCGGTCGGCTTTTGGGAAGCATTTTTTCTTCTACAATAAAAACTATAATTTATTTTCTGGCTGTTTTGCCTTTCTTGTTTTTGTTTCCGTTCTAAGTCGTATGTTACTCTCCTGTCCCCTGGATGCATGGGTCGTAACAATGATGTTACATTTCGGATAAAGGTGTGGCATTGCAGTTTATCTGCTGAATTCTTTTCCATTCAGGTGTTCCGAATAAGTGAAAATTCCAGGGAAATGATTAGATTGTTTCAGATTTTGGCTAACCCAATCCCTAACCTAAACCTATGAACTGCCATCTGATGTCATGCTAAACACCTCAACATAGCATTACCTCAGCACAGCATTCCCATAATATACACATGCTTTAAACTCAGTTTATTTGCTACAGCAAAGATCCGTCTCCAACGTTAACCTTTCCATTGTTGTGGTCCTGGGTCTTGGACCCAGTGTTTTCTGTTTTTGGACTTTCAGATTATGTCTTGTATCTGTTTATTTCTCCTGGCCTTATTAGTTCGATATCCGAGTTCTGTCTTGGTTATAGTTATTTGCACTTGAACCCTGTTTTACTGTGTGTTTCCCATACTCAGTCATATTCTCCGTGTTTAGTCTGTGGTGTCCAGCCTTTACTCTGTCTCCTGTATTATCTTCTGTCTCTGTATCAAGTTCATGTTTCTTAGTCCTGCTTTTTGTCTGTAGTGCTTAATCATTTCCTGTTTTACTTTGTTAGCTTTAGTCTTGTCTGCTTGTATTCAGTTTTGCTTCCTTGGTCCTGTTAGTTAGATTCTGTTCAGCTGTGGTGTGTTCTGATTGTCAGTGTGCGTATATATTGTCTGCATTTTCCCCAGTTCTCTATCGCGTCGTTTGTCGTTGTTGTGGTTGTCATTATTGGATTCCCTCTGTGCTCTCTCTTTTGTCTTTATGCTGTATTTATAAAATATTTAGCGCTGCTGACCCCCATGCACTGCAGTATATTTAGCATTTGTATTAGCAGCATGCCATGAGTCTCCAATTCACCCCAGAAAAAGTAGAGCCGGACTATGGGCTTTTGGTTATCATGTACTCATTACCTATTTACAGTGTCACGTGTGGAGAAAACTTGAACCACCAAGTAAATCTGGGAGGTTTTTGAGTTGTTCAGGGAATTGAGGAAAACCAGGAGTAAAGGACTTTAAATTTTCACAGGTCATATTTGACACCTTAAAATTGATCAAAGTCATAAACATATTTTCATGATAAGGAACCTTTAATTAGACCATTTCGGTCTGGTAAATGACTCCACTATTAAATGATCCTCATGGTGTATGTTTTCTCACACAAAGCCAAAGTAGTCCTCCACTGGCGAGAAAAGTCACCTTCATGTGTAAACTCAGTGGAATACCCCTTCAACCCATTTATTTCCCAGTGACCACCACAGGAAAATCTGGCCACTTCAGCAGTTTTCTTTGAGGTGGAGAGGCATGACTTGGGATGCGCCGCAATTGCTTACCTTATAGTGATGAGTAGAGGGAAAGACATAAAATAAGAGAAGAACAAGGAAGACAGTGAGCTATAAAAAACAGGAAGGAAAGTTTATTAGGTCTTAAAGATTGATGAAAGAGAACATTTTATCCATCATACAGGGAGACTGGGTTTAGCAAGAGAGCAAGGCAAATTGCTATGAGTCAGGATAACTCCAGGAAATTTAGGGAGACTCTGAACATCAGCAGGTAAGGAGACTTACAAGAAACAGACTGAGCTGCTGTAGAGAATTAGTTATGGGTCATGACCAGAGGTAAAGACTATATTCTACTAACTTGACAGAGGAGAGCAGCAAGCACTTTCTATTTGGGTAATTTTGGCAATAGGCCAGCTTATTTTACATTTAGAGCAAGTATATGGAAAGTGTCACAAGGTGATTATTGGGTCACAAATTACTCTAATAAAATACTGCACAGTATAAGTTTCAGTGTTAGGTGGCAATCTGATATTCAGTCATGTGTTATAATGTCTGCTTCAATAGCAAGTGGCTTAAGAGGAGGTTTAATTTGTGTAATAATATTACATTTGCGATGAAAAATAAATCTTCAAATACCGGACGGGACATGAAATTGAAAATGAAAAGAGGCGAAATGTGTAAAGAAAGGATACCGCAGGAGTACAGGGAGGTAAAAAAAAAAAAAAGAGTCTAACAGAAGACAGAAAGGAAAGAGGAGAGGAAGTAACAATATTAGAGAGGTCACAAGTCATTCAGCTAGACTGCACAGAAAGTGTATGAAGCAGAAATGAAAAATTACTGCACAGGAAGGAGTGCAGAATGCTCCAGTGATCACAATCAACCATGTTTGAGAACCTCTGTGATCAATATTTTGCACTTAATGTGATCAATATATAAAATCCAGAACAGGCCTCCCGATTGTTAGTAAGACCAATGAAACAGGTGTCTGGTTTAGCACCTGTGCACTTTCACTTAGCACATACATTTATTTGATGTAGCGCTCACAGCGCAGGTTTTAAAGTGGCAAAAGGGGTACATGAACAAGCCAAGCTCTGAAAACCCCAGAGGAGAAAACCACATACTGTTGCCAGATTCCAATCTGGCCTCTACGCTCTCATTTCCAAACCAAGCTCCAGGGCTGAAAATGAAGCCAATGTGGAAGTGCCAAGAACTGTAGTTTCTGAAGTAGCCACTTGAGGATGGGTCCAAAAGTGTGAAACTGTGTGCACATTGGCTAACAACTTGTGACTGACAAGTTAACCAATGGCGACCTCAACAATCTTCCTTTCTGACACTACAAAATGGGCTTCATTCTTCAAGTCAACAGGAGAGTGTTTAGTGAGGTCACAAAAGAAGAGAGCCAAGGGAGGCTTTCTCATAGACTGTTATACAACCAGAACGACTTTTACAACCATTATGCACTGTTATTAAAAATAATGCAGGTTTAGATCTTCTGCGTTGGATCATTTAGCTTAGTTTTTGTTAAATATATTATTTGGAATAAGGAGACACTTCAGCAGCCACAGCTGTGATTCCACACAGAGTTACGTAGAGTGTGATGATACAGGCCTGGACTGAAACTGTGTCTATTCCAGTTTCCATTGTGATTGCAGGGAATTCACAATAATTTCAGCAAAGAACATATATTTTCATAAGCGAAGGATAAAGGGAGACTGGAAAAACTTATGATGCCTAATCTGTTCTAAAAGTTAAATTAATTTTACTCTAGGAAAGCTGAACAGGTTGCACTATGCAGCCTGTTCACAGCACGTGCCGCTCTGGAAGTCTCATTCCAGCTTCATAACTGTTATGTGTTTGTGAGTAAATGCACATTTATAAATTATCCTCGTGAACATTGCCAGTGCAATACCCTATTTACTATATAAACTGATCAACTGTTGTTGATGTACAAATCTTGATTATTGCTGGTTTAAGTGTTAATGTAGACAAACTACTGCAGCTGTGTGAATCAGTCATATAAAATTCCTGCTCTTGGTCCTTTTTGTAAGGCAAACGTGTTACCATGGTTACCAAGAAAACGAAGGAGCAGCTTGTTGCACCTGGGAGACCTTTGCTTCCTCTGCACCTATCTGTCAAATATTATTTTCTAGTAACTCCTGATAGAGCTGCTCTCAGGTCTGGTTTAAACAGTTGCTCGTTGGGTACAGGACATCTACGGTTAAGCAAAGAGCGGCCTCATCTGAACACATTTAAATGATGTAAAAAGAAAGCTGGTTAAATGGAAGCGCTGTATTATTATTTTTTTTTCATTCTTGAATATGAGGAAGGACACATTTCAGTCTCTGAAACTGTAAGTCATGAAAGAAAAGTTTGGAGGCTGCGTAACTAAAAAACATGAACGCACTTGCAAATCTCGTGAATCCATATTCTAGTCACAATTTCAGCTTCCTCAACGTAAAATTAAAGCTATAAAGATGAAATTTTTACACAAAATGACATTGACCATAAAATGAATGAAAAATAATGGGAATGGACAACAGGACCTGGGTGCTATCTCTGTGATTCAGCGTTTGGAGAGTGACATGTTTGTGAGATGGACGGTGTTGAAATCAGCTGAAACTTCTGCTGGGGGCGCGATTTGTTGTGCCCGGCAACACGGCTTGTTGGACGCACCCAAGTTTTTCCTCCCTGAAACCTCAATTAGAGGAAATCTCACCCACCTTTTCCCACAGTGCTTCACACATAAGCATATTTATGTGAAGAAGGTCTAAAGATTCTCCTAACCTCAGGAACTCAAACAGTTTTTATGAACGTCATCAGTATTGTGCTGCCAGAAGTAAAGACAGACATGACGGTCCGTTTTTGAGAAACTCAACTTTGTTTTACTTGAGATACCAAGCTAAACTGGTTCTTCCATCCTCTGCTTTTAAGGCTTTACCAGATAAGTGAATCACATCTTTTCAAACTGAAACTCCTTTTTCTTGGCCTTCCAGAACCTGATACAGTATGAGTCCTGCCACTGAGACGGGCATCTTTTCAGAGCTTGTAATACCCAGATGAAGCTACTTTCAGCTTCTCCCTTGGTACAAAGGGCTGCCACAGTGGGTAGCTCTGCATCATTGGCTTGGCAGAGTTTTACACCAGATGTCCTTCCTGACGCCATCCCCCCCAAAGGGGATTTGTGTCTCTGCCTGGAAATGAACCAACAATCTTTTGCCTACCAAGCAAATATATAAACCATTACACTATGAAGCCAAAGATACTTCAACAAGATACCACGAGGAAAAAAAACAAACAAACAAACAAAACAGTTTTAGTTATGTTGATCCTGTATTCCTCCATCTTGGTCAGAATGAATCATTAAATGTTTTATGCTTTGTTATTACTGCGAAGAACACCACGGAGCTTCTCTTGCATTGTAAGTCAGTTTGGGAGAAACACAAGTAAATAAAAAGTGACATCAAACCTTCTGATGTGCTTCAGATGTGGGGAATGGCTTAAAAACTGAAGAAAACACAATGTACAAGGACACTGTCTTCATTTGTTAGAATTCTGGAAGATTCATAAAATATTCACAGTGTAAAAGACCCAAAAGATGTGCAAGTGTCATTGGTTTGCTTGATGGTCACAGAGACTTTGACAGCTTTGACAGAAGCTTAAATGTTTACAGCTGATTGATGGTTCTTTCCTGTTTTTGTTTTGCACAGTTTTTCTTGTTTGTTTGTTTGTTTGTTTTTTACTGTGAATGCTGAATAATGCATCACACAAATAAAAATATAAAAGACAGTCACAGATTTTCAAAGCACAGCCAAGACTTAACCAAGAAAACACAAAGTCATTTTCCATGTCAGATGTTTAAAAACCCTGTAAACTAGGATGGACTGACACATGTACATAAGTCTTTGTAGATGACAGTTTGATTATTAGCATATGTCTGCAAAGGAACATCACGTGATATCAAGTGTTTTTTTTTTGTTTTTCTTTTTTGCACCTCCGTGAAGTTAGATGAGCGTCCAAATGTCCAAGATACACTAATTTCAATATAGCCCCACAGCAGTAGGAACAACTGTTTTTAGAATACAGATTAACTATTTAATGTAGTCCAAATACTGTCAATCAATAACAAAATAAATTGAAGTGGTATTTCTGCTATTTGTGTTTGAAACACAGATTTGGAAGGTGCCTATCAATAAGCAGTAGTAGTAATAGCTGGTTAATTTGTAGTAAACATGTGAGCAGAATAGCTAGCTAATACAGAGCTCAGAGGGGAGGACCCAAAGGTAGCAAATATCCAAAGACTTTGATCTGCAACAGGAAGTGGTCATCCACAGGAATCCTGGAAACAAACAGTCCAGATGGGGAACAGTCCAAAGGTATAGTCTATAAAAAAATCCAAAGTGCCATACATGAGGGAATAGTGAATAAAAAGGGGGAAAACCCTCTGGAGTATCGGGATCACTGGAAATCTTGACAGACTATCTGAGTGAGAACAAAAGGAAGCCACTCTGGGGTGAGTGACAGCAGACTGTATATAGGTGGGAGGAGGTGTGGACATGTCAAATGATCATATGTTTTCTACAACAAACAAACAAACAAACAAAGTCTGGTTTATCTTTCTCCTAAGTACAGGGTTAGGGTTACCAGGACTCAGTAGAGACAGAATTCATTCTGTGAGGTTATGTTGCATAAAAAAGTCCTCTCATTTAAAAGAGATCACACAGGTCGCTTGTGCAAGCAAGTAGTTATGTTTCATTGTGACAGGTCCCTCTAGTGGCCACAGTGCCCGTGACTAAAGCAAAGGCAGAAGTGGGGTGACGCAGTTAATACCTACAAAGCTGGGGTGGAGGTGGGGGGGTCAGAGGGAGATAGATGCTGCAGGTTGGCAAAACGTTGGTCTTGAATACAGGAGACGGCTGTTTGCTACTTCAAACAGCTAAATTGTTAATCTAGCCTGAAGGATACCCCAAAAGGTTTTTCTCACATTGAAAGTCATAATATAACTTGGGGAAATTCATCTGATTTACACAAAATGTGTTATATGAGTTCTATTTTTTTAGTCATTTTTTCCCCACAAGACCTGTAAGCAGGCTTTGGGAAGCCTTTGACACGGGGCTGAGACTGACAGTAGCCTGAGAACAATATTCTTTATAATCTCCCGTCTCCACTCCGGAAAGCCGAAAATCACTGAATAATAATTTGATAAATTATCCTGAAATTATTCATTTAACTTTATTAACTTAATTAATTATGTTAATACATTAATTAGCTTAATTTATTTAACTTAATATCCATTTTTAGCCTTCACTTAAATATTAAAATGGTTATGATGTAAAATTCACTTTTCTGACTTCAGAACTGAACCTCTAAACGTTGTGCTACAGATGGCTGAATGACAAAGTTTAAGACTGTAAAACCCTTTCCCCCTTCTGTAGATTATAATTTCAAACAAGAGGGAGTTAACCAACTTGGATAACAACTTTTATTTTGGCTGTCATATTTCCTTTTCAGCTCTGAGGCATTTCTGGAGCATGTCGTAGAGCTGGCCTCAGTCAGATGACTCAGTGAGGTACTGCCCTTTCTCCGCTGCATGATCCGTTCTGACTTTGTTTGATTTAAATATTGAGTCTATTTCACTGGCGTGGCTGTGGGATAAACATTACTGACAAGGGATATAAATAAATGTGGATTCCAGTAATTTAGTATGTACTCTCTCACTCTCCTGACTCTCTATTCCAGGCACTCTGCGTGAGGTATTCTGTGCCAGAGCTTACAGCTTTAGTGCCACCATGACTGTGATATATGGCCACCTCTCCTTCAGTAATTAGGTCTAACCGTTATGATTCACTGAAGCTGGCAATTCAAATTAAAAGCAGTGCATTAGCAGTCCACGCTAACATAATTAGCTACACTTTGAAGGCAGTATAATCACAGAGCAGGAACCCCTGGGCCCGCTTGCCAACACACAGGGTTAGCAACACTGAAGTGATTAAAAACCTGTCATGTATGGACGAGGAAGGAGAAATCCAATGGACGACAGACTAAGTGGCAAATAGCCTTCTCATTTGGCAGGTGATTCAGACAAGTGGATTATGCACTGTAAAAAACATTGGTTAAAAGTCGTGGAGCTGAATATTCTTACATGCAAAATATGGGGAAAAAAAAATGACACCTTTCCCACTACAAGTAGAGACTTAATGGGATTTATAACATTTGGCATGTGGTTAAAACAAACCCAATGCTAATCCTAGCTCCTGTGTCACTGGTAACCTAGTGGATGGTAAGATGTTAAAGCCTCCTTCGTAGTTTCGTATTTCAGTGCACAAGTTCCACGCTTGTTAGCCAATCAACTCTGACAAATTCAAAAGTAATGGGACACATCACCAGACTGTGAAATGCAAATACTCACACTTTTTACTGGGAAGCTCCTGCTCTGAATGGAAAAGACTGGTTCTTAAGCGTGTCTGCCAACTGCACAACCATGTAATCTGAGCCAGGCCATCACAATTCTGTCCCCTTACTGTACTTCACTTGCTTCACTGTCATCTGTGTTAAAAAACAAAACAAAACAAAACAATCAAAAAACTAGAACTTTCTTCTTTTTCCTGTTCTCATACTTTGTTACTGATTGGGGTATTAGGCATGTAGCTCCTGCTGTGCAGTTTGAAAGACAACTTCATGTCATAAATAAGAAGTTCTCTTAAAAAAAGTGAGGTGACACCTTGGATGATTGTTAAAATCACTCTATTATACCTCTTCTATCCATCTGAGTACTTACTGCTGTGGTGTGGAAAAGATTTGGTCATGTTACCATGTTCACTATAGGCGAGGTTTGTGCTGTTCCATTCTCTGAGGGTTTTTTTGATTCTTTCTTTAACAACATAGGTCAGGAATCCCCTCTGTGCTCCTTTAATCATATTTTACCTTGAGACATTTCAGACCCCTGTTCACACAGCCTTCAGCTCCATGAGTCTTATCCTTTGTTGCAGCAGTGGGTCACTGGGTCCTGCGAACATGAACATTAGCGAGCATTAGTGCAGATTCACCTCAAAGATGGCCGTAATCACAGACTGGATGCCCTGGACTAATCTGCCAGTGAATGTGGATGGAAGCACTGAGGTAATTTAATAGGCCATATATTGAAGTGAGAATACTGGACAATGATCTAATCAGTTACTTTGTGGCCTCTTTAATCAGACAGTGACTTAGACCAGATACAACTGGGCCAAAATAATAATAATAATAATTCTCATTAATGGAGATTCATGAATCCCAATAATCTTAGACTTCTTTACTATCTCATGGGACCAGTTTCTTGTTGGAGTCTTAACTTCTCAGCATCTTCCACATCACTGGTGACATCTTTAGAGTTTTATTTAGGTTCACCCTCTTTTTTGTGCTGGAGCACCGGCGCTCCCGATCGCGTTACTGCTTTTAAATGCCGGTAAAATTGCAACCACATACAACAGAGCAATAAGTCTTTTTGCACATAAAACCAGGATTTACACTTACATATCATGCATTCAACGTGTCCCAAAGCGCTGTATCCTTCCTCTAACGGGTTCACAGAAATCACATAAAAAGCGCAAACAACAAAACGTGCTCCATGCGCTTTACCGTTTTCATTTGCATGTACAGCTATGGCATTTCTGTATCTACCAAAATATGTAGATACAAAATAAACAATTTCAATTTCTTTGTGGGTTAGTGCACTTTTTAGCTACATTCTGTAGTTATTATGGATTTCTTTCATACATATTATTAAAATTAGGGTTATGAAGATTCTATTGATGTATAGTGAGTTGAAATATTCCACAAGATGGTTCTACAGCATGTATAAATGTAAAGATATGGTCTGGCAGACCTTTTCTATTATAGGTCATATGGAATTTTCATCTATCTGGTGATTTGACTCCCATGGCAGAACAGAATCCCAGCAGTGATAGGATTTAGGAGAGGCTCTCCCGGAGGTGGTGGTGTGGAAGATGAAGATGGAGGCTTGGATGGAGTTCTGAGTGACTCGGGTGAAGTGGAGGGGAGGAGGTAGGTTGCAAGAATGAGAGTCCGACAGGGAGAATGACAGAAGAACACTGGGATTTAGCATTACATTGATTTTCTAAGATGGTTGGTTTAGTCTAAACCAACACAGAGTAAGCCAAACTTTCACTATTTGACAAGTACCTGAATTTAATGTCTGTTGATGAGCACTTGATATGCCCAGTGTATATGCAATACTGTCTCCACTCAGCCCCAACCAGTCGCAACAGATGACTGCCTCTTCCTGAGCCTGGTTCTGCTGGAGGTTTCTTCCTGTTAAAATGAGTTTTTCCTTCCCACTGTCACCAAGTGTTTGCTCATAGGGTGTTGTTTTGACTGTTGGGTTTTCTTTGTATTATTGTCATATCTGTTATTTGATTATTTGCCACAAAACTGAATGAACATCCAAGTGAGGTGATTCCATAATTTTTGCCAGGGGCCATATTACTTTTGTCTTCTCAACTCTTACATCCTTTGACACCTTAGCACTGAATGAGTGACGGCTTAACAAGTGGTAAAGATGTGGTGTTGATTCTGATGACCCAGTGGGAGCAAGTGCATAAGGTTTCATGTCTGTAAGGTGAGACATGCAGAAAGTCAGAGCGAAACACGTGCTAATGAGCTGTCAATACAGTCAGCGTTAGCTGTCATGTGTGGGACCATCTGCAGCTCTCATCAGCGGTAGACTGAATGACAACTTTTGTGACTATTTAATTTATTGTGTCGCCTGCTGAGAAGCTGGAAGACAGAGATCTCTTTTCCATCGTCTGTCTGTCCGTCACACTTTCAGTATCTCAGTAATCGTGCAACATATTGACATCAAACTCGGAAGATGGGTACAAAGAGTAGAACTGCAGAGCACAACAGCCATAACTCTACCTCCTCATGTATTGGTTTAATCACTGTCATCAATCTTTCCATCATTCATTCGTCTCTCAGTTGTCTCGTCTCTGTATTTCCTGTCAGAGATCTTTATCAATATTGAATGAAATAAATGTCATGTATAAAATCTACAGTTCTACACAGTACCTGTTAAAGAACAATTATTCACTGTAAAAATCTGTTTGTAAACATTAACTGCTAAACTCAACACTTAATCACTTTGAGCAGGTGACACGTGCTGTTTGGAACCCTGTTCTTTTTAATATGGGTTTTCTCTGACTCATTGTTTCATTATCTGGAATGTGATGTGCTGCACTGGAATTAACCTCTTTCTCTGACTCCCTGAATTTCGCCATGTTGAAAGTCTGAGCACTTACTTGGGTGGTTATTTTTCTAAATAACATTTACTGTAGCTTCAGTGGTCACGGGACATAAAAACTGCATATATAAAATTATCACTCAAATATGAAGGGGGAAAAAAAACACTTAAAATTTTGGTCAGTTTCATCTTCTGCTTTCCACCAGCATCACTGATATTTATTTGTTCTTATCTTTTTGCACAAATGAACTAATAACTGGCACCTGGAATGTCAGTGATGCTGGGTTTAGGACTTCACAGCAAAGTACAAAATACATACTAAAATTCTTAAATTAAAATGAAAATTCACTGAAATTTGTTTCTGCCACGTTCCCACTGCGTGTGAGTTAACATATCGTCACCTTACTAAAGTAATGGCCTAAGTATTATTATTAGTATTATTATTATTTTAGGAAGGTGTCAGTATGTTGGTGAGAACTGAATTTTCAGGGTAAAAAGAATTGTCTAATAAAATGCAGTTTTCTTGATTTTCACATACTCAAAGTGACTGAACTAACCTTTCTCGATATGACGCTCGTAACCTCAAGTGGTGTATTATTTAGGACTTTAAAAGACAAACAAAACATTGTATTAGACTTGCAATTTGCCTTCATTCTGTATTCTATGGCAGCGTATTTGTTTTTCCACTGGGAACAACTCAGTAGTGCACAGAGACAGGTGCACTTGCATCAGCTAATTAGGATCATTTGTATTTTTCTCACAAACCTCTTCAAAAACAGTATGAAACTACAATTTCCACAACTCTGATGTTTTTACAGCTCCCTTCAAATAATCAGCCTTGTGTAAGTACTACACTTTGTTTACAGTATTGGTAAAAGAACAATTTTAAACTGACTGAATGGACAGAATATTTAAAGAAGACCAACACTGTAAGAACAGCCTTCACCACTGTTTGGTTTCTCATCTCATTTCGAGGAAGGAACGCTATCGTACGACAGCTCGGACAGACTCTTGACAATATTCCTGAGACATTTCACCCCCACTGCTCCTGTAGAGACCCACTTTCATTTCCAGGTTTATTTCCTTTAAAGCAAGCACTTGACTTGGAGCATCACTCAAAGGGTGAAATTCAGGTTCTGACACCATTCGCAGGCTGTTACAGGCGTCTGCACAGATCAGGTCAACGCTTCATCCTGGAGGTACTTATAAACTCAACTCAAATGTCGTGTCCGCTGGTATGGAAATGACGCTGAAAGGAAAAACAGGTGAAGCCCTCGCAGACATAGAGGCTGCTTTGTGAGGAATAATTTTTTTGTAGAAAAAAAAAAAATCACACTGGGCAAGCCTTGCGATATTTTTTTTAAACTGTTGATGAATGCCATTTCTGTAATAAAAAAACAAGAAAAAAGGTCTGACAGCACATGAGATCTGTTACAGAGGGACAAATCTTCAACCTCTTTCAATCCAATAAAGCCTGTGAGGTACGGCTCTACGTGGAAGGACTCATACAGCTTTTGCACCTACATTAATTCACTGGTTTCCAAGTAAGTCTGGAGCATCTCGAAAACAGTTCTGTGAGCGAGGTTGTCACAAACACTTTTAATCTTGTGACTGACTTTAGTCTAGACAGCATACAACACCATTTTTTCTTTTCTTTCTTTCTTTTCTTTTTTTTTCTTTTCTTTTTTTTTTTTTTTAGCATCCTCAGGTGGTTGATTCTGGGATTGTCTAAAAAACTGAAAGTAACGAACACTTGTTTGGATCTCTGACTTCAGATTTGGGCTCAGTCAGCCAGATTTCATGGCAAAAATCACAAAAACACATTTAGTTGGTTCATGTACATGGACACAAATTGCCCCATTTACTCAGTACAGTCAGGGTAACTTTGAAACTAATGCAGACTATTTCAATATGAGTAATGTGCTGTGGCTGTACCATTTATCTACTTTAGAGTCTTCACTAATCAATTTAGTTTGTGAGTATTTCACAAACTGCTGTCAGATTGCGTTGGCTAATTTAACTTTATGGTGCTTCCAGGTTCTGTATTACAATCAGTAGTGCTGATGCTAATACTAATTTCCTTGTTTTCTTCTTTTTTTGTTATTGTCTATGCCACTTTAATTTTAAGTGAAAAATAAATAAATAAAATAAGGCAAAAGGCAAGCCCATCATAAAGCGTGTAACTCATGTCAAGGCAGCATTGGAGTAAACATTCAATTTCCACTGACAAGCAAGGGAACGAGTGCTGTTATATTTCAGAAAAGCCCATTTTGAATGGTTTGATTTAATACTTTTATTTAATTAGTCTTTTCACATTTTCAAAGAGTTTTCCTTCGGTGTCAAGTCAAGACACTGTTATTCATCTGGCCCAATCTCACAAATTTAAAAACTGGCTTTACAGTCTGTACAGCACGCAACATTTTTAAATTTGATTTGGTTCAGGAATCACATAAAAAAATATAAAAGAAAGACATTAAATGGCATGCATTTATATACAGTTGGTCAGACTTCACAAAACACTCGAGAACATTTGGCTACTTGTAGTAATTTTAAAATCACTGTTTCTGTTCAAGGGCCTAATATCTTGACGTAGTTCAGCGTATTTCAACAGCCAAAGAAAAGTCTCTTGACCAGGAAAACTGCTGTCAATACGCTTTGCTTCTACAGAACAACATGGACAAATTGAGGAAAACTTATGTTACTGGTACCACTTATTAAGGCCAGGCTTCAATGGCATGAAGAAAGCTGTTCAGTGGGAAGTTGAATGAGCAGTTTTCAAATACTGCCTTAAGGCTTTCATTGTTTTGTACTTTTGCATTCAAATATGAGACAGCAAAACAGCCTTTTTAGGTTTGAGCTGACAAATTCGATGAGTTTTTTACTTGACTTTAACCATGATGTGAAATGAAAACAATAAAGGGCTGAAATAACCTTTCATTTCCTCAGTAACTCTCAATATTTCCAGTTTGCATGCCTTCTTAAATTATCAACAGAAACACCCAGTGGCAGGCAAGGGTATGTGGCCGAGCAAACTAAGGCACTGGGTTAAGGTTCCAGGCTCTCAGGTGGCATGTGTTCAAATCCTGCCATATGAGCCTTTTTGTATGGTCTGCTTTTCTCAGTGTTTATACACAGTCTCCCACTGGATGAAATAGATGGTGATATTGAGCAGCAGACAGTGAAAGCCTCCACTTGAATTCCTCTTTTATCCTCACCTTTATCAAAAAAAAAAGTCACTCTTCAGTTGCACAGCAATGAACTAATCTAAATTGGCCAACCATGACTAACTTCTTCCCAGATTCCTTTCATACAAAGAGTCAGGGCTCTGTTGAGCAGAGTATTACTGTAACCTTAACTAGTAATGACATTCTTCATAATGTGTCATTTCTTTACAAATACATTTTTAAAAAACAAAAAAACATCTCACAAATGTTTCATTATGTACAGCTACTTTCAGTACTACTGGTATTTATTTAGACCCTTTTCTCCAATTGATCTTTCTGAGTTAACTTCAATAGTTACTTTCTCCACACCATCAATGTGTCTATTAGACCCCATTCCTACTAGACTGCTCAAAGAATACTTCCATTAATTAATGCTTCACTTTTAAACATGATCAATCTATCTCTAACAATGGGATATGTACCACAGGCCTTCAAGTTGGTGGTAATTAAAACATTACTTAAAAAGCCATCAGCTGTCTTAGCTAATTATAGGCCAATCTCCAACCTTCCTTTTCTCTCAAAGATTCTTGAAAGAGTAGTTGTAAAACAGCTAACTGATCATCTGCAGAGGAACGGTTTATTTGAAGAGTTTCAGTCAGGTTTCAGAATTCATCACAGTACAGAAACAGCATTAGTGAAGGTTACAAATAGGGCTGCAACGATTCATCGATTAACTCGATTAAATCGATTCTAAAAATTTATCGACACAAATTTACTGTGTCGATGCTTCGTTTAAACTCTGCAGCGCTCAGCTGTCTCGGTGTAAGCGGCGCTCCTCACTAGCATTAGCAGCATTTGTGCTGATGTTTTTTTGTGGGTTTATTGGGGGCTGGCAAACCAACATAGAACTGCATTACCGCCACCTACTGGACTGGAGTGTGAATCACTCATGTATACACAAGCACACATTCTAAAAAGCTCTCCGTCGCTGCGATGGATTCCATTTAACACAGAGTGGATCATCACTAGAGTTGCCACCTGTCTCGTAAAATACAGAACCCCGTATGTTACGGGACTCCGTGGAATACGGCTCCGTAACATGCGGGGTTCCGTACTTTACGGGACGGGTGGCAACTGTCGCTGACATGCATTTCCACGCCTCCACTGCTCTCTGTGTGTCTGTGTGTGTTGTGTTCGCTGAGAATTTCAGCTGCTATTTTTGTCTTTACTTCAGCTGTAGCTACCAGAACTGGTTTGCTAGCGAGCGCGGGCCATTAGCACTAGCGATGGTTCGGTACCGGAAGGCCCGCCCCCCCAGGACCGAGGGGCTCCTTCAAAATATTTTTTATACTTTAATCCCTTATTAGTGACTAAATATAGACCTGCAGTAGAAACGTGTTTTCGAGAATGCTTGTGAATACAAAGCATTACACCATTTCTCACACATGCGCCATGGCTCCCGCAGCCACTAGTTTTTCAAAACACTCATAGCAGGCAGCGGTTTTAACTGCGCAAGCGCAAAGAGGCGAAGCTGTGACGGTGAGCTCAATTAGTGAAAAAGGAAACGTTTTTCCAGCGTCCAAAACAGCAGCTTTTTCTTTTAGTAACCACCATTAAATCTGTGAAACAGCTGGAGGTCCTTCATCCAGCACCTGATCAGCAAGTGTTAAGGTGAAGAAAAGAGAACTTTGTAGCTGCTCCATTCACCGCTGTTTGTTCACATGGCGGGAAACTGCATTACGGAAGTTAAAATATGCAGATAAACTGTTAATAAAAAAAAGTATTTCTTATCCGATTACTCGATTAATCGCTGGAATAATCGATAGAATACTCGATTACTAAAATAATCGTTTTATGCAGCCCTAGTTACAAATGATCTTCTTACAGCCCCTGACAGTGGACTCATCTCTGTTCTTGTCCTGTTAGACCTCAGTGCAGCTTTTGATACTGTTGACCATAACATTTTATTACAGAGATTAGAGCATGTCGCAGGTATTAAAGGTACTGCACTGCAGTGGTTTGAATCTTATCTATCAATTAGACTCCAATTTGTTCCAATTTGGGGAGTCTTCACACCCTAAGGTAAAATGTGGTGTTCCACAGGGTTCTATGCTAGGTCAAAATCTATTTACATTAGACAGTATTATAAGAAGGCAAAGCATACATTTTCATTGCTACTTTCATTGATACTCAGCATTATCTATCCATGAAGCCAGATGATACACATCAATTAGTTAAACTGCAGGAATGTCTTAAAGAACATTTATTACTTCTAGGCTGGACTATTGAAATTCATTATTATCAGGCTGTCCTAAAAGCTCCCTGAAAAGCCTTCAGCTGATCCAAAATTCTGCAGCTAGAGTACTGACAGGGACTAGAAAGAGAGAGCAGATTTCTCCTGGCTCCCTGTTAAATCCAGAATTACATTTAAAATCTTCTCACATACAAAGTCTTGAATAATCATGCCACCTCTTATCTTAAAGACCTCATTGTGCCCTATCACACCAGTAGAGCACTTCGCTCTCAGACTGCTGGCTCATTTGTGGTTCCCAGTTCACCTAAAAGTAGAATGGGAGGCAGAGCCTTCAGCTTTCAGGCCCCTCTTCTGTGGAACTAGCTCCCAGTTATGGACTCATTCTCTATTTTTAAGATTAGGCTTAAAACTTTACTTTTTGATAAAGGGCTGGGTAATAGTTAGGGCTGGATCAGGTGACCCTGAATCATCCCTTTATTATACTGCAATAGGACTAGGCTGCTGAGGGGCTTCCCATGATGCACTGTTTCTTTTTCCCTCACCTCTTTCCACTCTATATCTCTATGTTTTTACACCACTCTGCATTTAATCATTTTGTTATTAATCAATCTCTGGCTCTCTTCCCCAGTGTGTCTGATGGCTGCCCCTCCCTGACCCTGGTGCTTGCTCATAGGGGGGTCACTTTATCGTTGGGGTTTTCTCTGTATTATTGTACTGTTTACCTTACAATATAAAGTGCCTTGAGGGGACTTTTGTTGTGATTTAGTGCTATATAAATAAAACTGAATTGAAAATTTCTAACTCATTTGAGCTTCTGTGTCTTTCCATTTGTTGATGCCTGAAGATAGTCCAGCATTTTACTGCCTGCCTTAAAGACCTAAATGTTCTCTAATTCCCTACTTCTAAATTCAGACAAAACTGAGGTTATTGTACTTGGTCTTAAAAACGTTAGAAATATGGCATCTAACCAGATATGTATTCAGAATTGCACCACATTGGCCTCCAGTAACACTGTGAGGAACGTCCTTCAATGAGCACATTAAATAAGCAATTAATAACTGCCTTTTTTAACTTGTGCAATATTGTTGAAATTGAAAGTGATGCTGAAAAACTTGTTCATACATCTAGGTTGGACTATTATGATTCACTGTTATCAGGATAGTCTAAAATAATTAATTCATTAAAATGTGTTTGTTATTGCTAGTTTAGCTATGGTTTTTGTACTGCTCTGCTCAGCAGCTCATCTAGTTTACTATCCATTCCTTCACACACTCCCCCACTCTGTCCCTCTCCTATCCACAACCCCTTCAGCCCTGCAGTAATTAGTGATTGTTTTATTTAGCTACAGTCCCTTATACACTTGTCTATTAGTCACATCTATCAAGCTCTGGCTTATATTAAAGCAGCCTTCATGTCAAAATGTGTGTAAACTGTGTTCCTAGGCAACCTTGCAGGCCATGATTGTTGCTTTACATTCATTTCTGTGGGGTGAAAATAACATCCTCAGAGGTTCTAGGTACAAGTGGTCTAATATTTTTCTCTTTCTAACATTTACTATATGATGAATAAACCCATTTTGGAAAAGTCATAAAATCTGAGATGATGGAGTTTTAATTTAACAGAGTTAATTCATTTTTTAAATGCCAAGGAGTTAAAACGACTCCTTTGGCGGCTCTGCCGTAGAGACAGCGTTCAATTAGTAAATGTTAGCAGGCAAGCAAGCGTTAGCTGACATTAGTCAGAAAAGTAAGCTCAGGGTCAAATCTGATCCCAAAACTTAAATGATCTCTGAATTGAATGCCCCGGTTATGTAACTTAACTCTGACAGTGCTCAGATTCCTGTTTGGTCAGAGAGGCTTTATTAGATAAAACTATGTTTCTTCAGCATAACATTATCTAACATTAGCCTTCCTGCTAAAGCAGACAAATTGCTTGATACCCAACATAACAGCTGGCTGACTAACCTTAGTTTGCTTGCTCACTAACAAAATACAGTCTGTAGTCACATCAATTTTTTTCATCTATATGTGGAGCCTTTGTTGTTCTGGGGGCTGACAGTGTCTTGATATCAGTCATTATTATCCACTATTTTTCAGCTCTAGATAGCTGGTGTTGCTTACTGTTGATAGTGGTGGAGAATAGAGAAGAGAGCAACTGACACCAAATCCATCAAATCCATCCTGCATCCTTTACATGGAAATCAACTCAGACTGTTGGATGACACTGCCATAATAAAAGCATAATATTTGATTTATTTATTTATTTTATCCTCAACAGGCAGGAAGGTTTCCACAGTGTGTGTGTCTGCAAAAACAGGTTTATATTCACATTCACACAGTGGGAGTTATGCAAGTACACTATGAAGACACAAAGATGGGTCAACACAGACAAAACTGACAGTGCTCCTGGGTTTTTGCATCGCTGTTTGTTCGTCTGTCATTCAGGGGATTCCTGAAAGCCAAAGATCTGTGATCGATCCTTAGCCATAAAATTACACACATATTTGAAGTCGAACACATAAAATATACACTGTATGGTATATTCTCTCCTTGGCCAAGCACACATAGACAGACACATGACTATATTTCAGCCACCAAGCAGTACGGCAGAAATGATGGTACAGGACAAATCCACACCACGGGTCTTTCTCTCCATAGATACAAAAGTCAGAAATTCCATTATTCCCTCTGGTAGCCCTCCAGGACATTCACAGATACACACACACAGACACACATCTCGCCTGGTGCAGTTTTTTTTTTTTTTTTTTCCTGCCAGCAAGAGTGATACAGGGTCTTTTACTAATCCCCTACCATCATCATCACCTTACGCCCTGTCCCATAATACTTCCTGTCTCTCACACACACACACACACACACACACACACAAGTGTGTTTTTCTATCTTTGTGGGGAATTTCCATTGACTTCCATTCATTTCTACAGCCTAAACCTTACCTTTACCCTTTTCCTAACCCTAACCATCACATACCTAACCCTAACCTAAACTCAATTCATACCTTAGCCCTAACTCTGACCCCTGACCCAAAAACAGGGTTTTTCCTTGTGGGGACAAGGTTCCAGTCCCCACAAGGAGCAATTGGTCCCCACAACGTAGTATATGTCAGGAAAATTGTCCCCACAAGGTATTATAAACATACGCACACACACACACACACACACACACACACACACACACACACACACACACACTTCTATGTATTTCATTCAGTCTAATTTATTCTCTGAGGTGCTTCTTGTATTTTTCTTTCTATCCTTTTGGCTTTTGTGTGTTTTAGTATGTGAGTTAAGTTAAAGGCATATATATAAATTGTTTCTTCTGGTCCCCATCAGTAGTCAGTATATGTTAAATATGTCAATAGGATGAAAGTCTTGAGTCAGAAGAGAAAAGACAGAAATCAGAAGTTTTTTTAATCTTACTGAAACTACTCAACACCACAACAAGGCAAAATGTAGCAACCTGTTATTTTTCACACAGCTTTACCTTACTGCCACCTAGTTATTTTTTTCTGACATCCAAATTTTCCCTGGGCTCACAGCAGCTTCAGTCTACCGTAATATGGCTGAGGTAGCTGCTATTACGTACTTTTAGGTAAATGAGTTTTGGACAATGAGAAATGTTTTGTACATTCTCCACTGTACACCACCACAGTGGATTTTAAATCAAACAACCAAGAGTGAAGTGCAGACTTTTGGCTTTAATTCAGGTGGTTATGCAAAACTATTGCCTTAAATGTTTCAGAATTACAGCCATTTTAAAATAACTTGTGATTTCTCCCTTTCAGACCAACTGTTCGGACTAAAGAGTCCCTCCTTCTGACTGAACAGTGAGATTTCCCACCTGCTTTTCTCGGTTGCTGCAGTGGTCAGTGTGCTAATATGAATCAGGTGCCAACAATGATGGTATGAATATTTATTACTTTCTCAATGATTTTATGTCTCTAATGTTTAAAATAACAATGATTTTTCATCACCTTGTTGCAGTCCTTGATAAAGGCAATTTTACTGTTAAGAACCAACAAGGACCACAAATCCTTAGTAAATATCCTGCTTAGTCTTTATAGACAGGATTAAGTGAAAATGTGCGTTTGTCTTTTTCTCAGAGAATTGGATCTGAATTGATTTTTTAAGGCAATTAAAACTGAAGTAAAAGTCAATTTCATAGGTCTGTTGTCTGCTGGCTTTAAATAAAATGAAGACTACTGATCTGGAATTAAAAGATGCTGAGCATCAGTTTAAACACTCGTGACACCAGCGCTGGCTGTAGCCTGCTCTCTGCCTTTCCATGCCCTTCTTTCCTCAGTTCTTCCCTCGTGTCTGTCTCCTGTTTGCCTTGTCCTCTCTGTTTCAGCTGATGTTTATCTTATTATTGCTTCGGGCCTCTGGGCTTGTGTGAGCAACAGGTTATTTCTACTGCACTGCACTGCACTATCTGCTCTGAGCGTTACTGTAAGGGGAAAAACTGCCCTGCATGTCTGCCTCATTTCTTAAAAGGATTGCTCATGTATGCTTTGCTTTCACCTGTAGGTTTAGCAGCTTTTAGGTCATAGGGTTTCAGGACAAAGCAGCCCTTATTCAGGACAGCAACCTTGAGGTTGAGGCTTGAGGTGTGTGGAGATAAAATAAAATGCAAGAGCAGATTCAAATTTTCAGCACTCTGACTTTTTTATTTATTTTTTATTGAAGACTATGCAAATACAGTGGAATTACACAACACACGACCTAGCAGTGAATCCAATCCATGAAAATCACACTCCCAACAATCCTGAACAACCTCTATTTAGAGTTTGCTCCCCTTGTAACCATGGAGGGGTCCCTCCTAAAGATATTACAGTTTATTTACAAAATATCTCAAAAGCTGATTATATTAAACCATAGAATAAATAGCAGATATCCTTCAACAGAAATGTAAATAGTAACAAAAGCATTTTAACACCACCCTCAATGGTACAGTCCAATCAGCTGATTGAAAATGGAAGTTGGGAGGAACATTGTGTGCCCAAGAACGCCACCACCCCAGAGACAAGAGTTTGTTTCTGCGCCACCCCCAACCAGAGTGGACCTCAGAAGATAGAAGGGTTAACGAATGCCAAAACAACCCAAACTGCTTAAAAAATATACTCACACCATTAAATATCTTTAAATATTATGTTAGATCAGGTATATTTGTTGTCAGTATTTCCTCAAATATCATTTAACAATGTCTCCAGGAAATATAAAACATATAAAATAATTGATCACCTATGTTGTGAAGAATGCATTTCGAGCTCCTTCACAGGCCTACATACAAAATTGTTTTATCAATTTGTGTTGCTAAATATGACCATGCTTGTCAGTACAGTTATGTGCAAACCTTTGGCCAACACTACAGACTGTATACAAAAGACTTGCATGATGTCGGTCATGTCGAAACCTCAGTGTTAGCATTTTGGCCGCTGTGTTATTGTTGTTTTGGAGGGTGGCATTGTCAGACTGTGCTATCAAATGTGGTTAACACAGATTCTAGTGGCTCCAATTAGAGGAGGGAAGCTGGAGCAGACAGCGACCGGAGCTGCCTGTTGGGACACATGTTGGTTAAAGCGACCAAACCTCCTAACTCGGGCTCCAGTGGCTGTTGTAAATTTCCAGCCGTGTCTGTTTGCAGTTTAGTGCTGAGCAGATAGTGTATAGAGAGTTTATCAGAACATTTCATGGTAAAAAGGTCATCGTTATTTCTGGAAATGAGACAGATAAGAGTGTGTTTGCTGAAATATCAATCCCCACCTCTTTGAACAAATATGGAACAGCTGATTAATGCTGTGCATTCGGTCTTCTGTATTTGTGTCTTTGTTACTATAGACTGTGCAGATAATCAAAAAAGTGAACGTCCTTCAGCTCAGTTCTGTCTTGTCTTGTTTTTCTTGTAGATGATGAGTCCACTGATGAGACTGGTACCACTTTTTTTTTTTTACCATTTACTTGTTAAGCATGATTTGCATGTTGCTCACTTGTTTCACTCTGGCAGATCTCTACGCTGCCTTTTAATTGCCCATCTCTGTAATCCAGTCATTTGAACTTCTAACTCACTGATACCACGTTTCCATCCTCTCGTCTCAGTGTCAGTGCTGACACTAAAAAAACTGCTTATAGGACACAAATCGTTATTTCATGAATTCATTTAAATGGAATGCAGTGGTTTTGTGTCTGATCTGTAATTATTTTAATGATTGGAGAGACCTATCTTTTTAATGAATATACAGTCCTTCTGATTACATAGAACATATTGGCATCTGATCCTAAACTTGTAATAAATTTTGACTACTCTGTCTGTACCTTTTGAAATTTGCAAGCCTTAATAGTTTCAACTCAGCTCTGCCAATTAAAGTCGCATTAGCTTAATCACCCCGTAAAAAGGACTCATCTATTCTTGCTTACTTTTGGCATTTGATCAGCTCGGGGACATCCTGGCAGCTCAGTGGATTTACAGCATAAACCACCTCAAATATTTAGTAGTGGATGAGCTGTGAATCCAGCTCATGATGTTTGTCATGTTATCCCCTCTCTCTAATTATGAGTTAGAAGACATTAAACATCCCCACAAGCTCAGATTCTGTCATTTGTTCTTCAGTAGGTCATTCCAGTTTATTTCATCTTGGTTCTTAGTTTGGCCTTCATTCCAATCAGGTCCACACACTAAGACTAATTATCATATAACAAAAAGCACAGATATAAATTAGCCATAAAGTACTAGACAAATTAAATTTTGTTTACACTTTTTTTTTTTAATTTAAAAAAAACACAGGAGTGAATTCAATCAAGTTGCAGATTGGCATCTGGAACTTCGTGGCCATTTAACTGTTTGGCTGATATTGCCGCTCTAAACAACGCAAATAAAATTAAATTCGACACTCATCACATTAACTAATCTGTTCCAGTTTTTATAGCAGTGATAGCAATGACGGGGTGCAGGGAGTACCCCACCTCCAAAATTGTTAAAGAGGATTTGGTCCAAAGAGAAATAAGCCTGGTAGTTATTAAACTATTTTTCTATCCTTTATTGAAACAGACACATTTTATATACAAACACAGAAGATGCTTTGTAGTGTCACACACTACAAACAAGGAAATACAATATGCAGGACATATGCAATGAAACATAAAGCACAAAACAGGTACAATTTAAAACAAATTTCAGTCCAACTTTAAGAGTAGTCACAACAACCAAGGCCATACTTATTGTCATTAAAAAAAAAAAAAAAAAAAATTATACATGTACATAAACAGAATTAACTATAAGATGGTTTGCTTTATGTAAAAGCAAACTGAATGGGAAGCAATGGCTACTTAACAGCAGAATCCATAGAACAGTAAAGTACACAACTTCCACAGCCAGTAAAGCATAAAGCTCAGTGGTCTACAGTGCCCGACTTGTTGAGGTGTTTGTCAGGTGAAAAAGCACATTGGTATTATCCAGATAAAGTAGCTCAAGGTAGAAAAGTTGCAAAGTAAAGTGTTTCTTCGCTGGAGGTAGACTGAAATCCTACATTATGACCCATAATTTTCATGGTCCTGCTGTTCTCCTAGCTCTTTCTCCTCTATCTTTGTCTCCCTCTGTCGTGTGTGGGTGTGTCTGAGCTTTAACTTTGCTTGCTTTCTCCCAGAGTGGGCACAGCTTCCTGAGGCTCAAGCTGTTGCATCTGTGTCACATGAACATTTACCTGCAGCATTTAACTCTCCACTCTGGCACTTCTCCACTCGTTGCCTGATTGTTGCCCAGTGAGGTGGCTCAGGCCACCCAGAAATTAATTACCTTAAAAATTTACCATTGCCTTGTTGTGAGCTCATCATCATTATATTGTAGGGTCTTTACCTTACAATACAAAGCGCCTTGAGACGATTGTTGTGATTTGGCGCTATATAAATAAAATTGAATTGAATTGAATCTTCCTTTGTCCTTGGAAACCTATGTGCCTTTCCAGCCTGCCTACCTGCCTATGAAAATCCCTGCCCCCTTTATGCAAAGTAATTATCCTGCCAAGACAAAAAGAAATCTAAGAAAGTAATTTTTGTTTGTGCTTGAGAGATCTGGAGATCTGTATTTGAAAGGACACTGCAAAATTATGACCTGTAATATTTACCTGAGTTGTCTCATTCAAACTTGTTGAACTTTTAGCAGAATGTAATGCCTATGAGTATTTTTGGTCTCACCATAACAATAATATAGAATTAATATATATTAGTCATGTTATTCACATAGATTAGTCGTAGGGTAGGGTGCAGTGTGTGTTGAGCCGCTGCCAAGTGTATGATTCCCAGCCTAATTCAATTCAATTCAATTCAATTCTATTCTATTTATATAGCCCCAAATCACAACAAGGCGCTTCACTGCATATGACTCTGGATACTTTGGCTCCTCTGAAAAAGAGAGGCTCATATCAGGAGTGCCTGACTCTGTGGTATAATTCACAAACGTGCAGCTTAAAGCAGATAACCTGTAAGCTGCACAGGAAATGGCATCTTACTAATTTATTAAATCTTCATTTGGCCTGGAAAAAGTGTTTGTTGCTTTATAAAAAAAAAGCCCTCTGTAAAGATAGCACATCGTACTACATCACTGTGTACATCACTGTGTACATCACAGTGTACACAGTGATGTACATCACTGATTAAAGGTAATAAGAACATCCCCAGGTTGCTTTTTAGCACTGTAGCCAGGCTGACAAAGAGTGAGAGCTCTGTTGAGCCGAGTATTCATTTAACTAGTAATGACTTTATAAATTTTTTTGCAAATAACATTTTAACCATTAGAGAAAAAATGATTCCTTCATGCTTGACTACTTTCAGTACTGCTGATAGTTCTTTAGACTCTTTCGCTCCAATTGATCTTTTTGAGTTGACCCTATAACGCCAACGCAGTGTACTTCAAAAGTGCTGCTGTTCGTGGACTTCTGGTAACAACTACTGTTATAACCCTATGTTGGGCGTGAAGCTCAATTTCTCAGCTTTCAGAAACCCTCTGAATTTTCCGGATAGGACAAACAGTCGCAGAATTACGGCAATTCAAGTTTCCTTTGATCAGCTGGCTTAGCGGTGATACGCTCGATCTTAACCTGCTGTTCACAGTTAGTAGGGGCAGGTACAGTAATGGGTGCTTCAGCGGCGAACGGCTGGCATTATAGGCTTAACTTCATTAGTTACTTTCTCCAAACCATTAATTTATCTATTTGACCCCATTCCTACTAGACTGCTCAAAGAAGTCCTGCCATTAATTAATGCTTCGATTTTAAACATGATCAATCTATCTCTACCAATGGGATATGTACCACAGGCCTTTAAGTTGGTGGTAATTCAAATATTACTTAGAATGACATCACTCAACCCAGCCGTCTTAGCTAATTATAGGCCAATCTCCAACCTTCCTTTTCTCTCAAAGATTCTTGAAAGAGTAGTTGTAAAACAGCTAACTGATCATCTGCAGAGGAACGGTTTATTTGAAGAGTTTCAGTCAGGTTTCAGAATTCATCACAGTACAGAAACAGCATTAGTGAAGGTTACAAATGATCTTCTTAGAGCCTCTGACAGTGGACTCATCTCTGTTCTTGTCCTGTTGGACCTCAGTGCAGCTTTTGATACTGTTTACCATAACATTTTATTACAGAGATTAGAGCATGTCGCAGGTATTAAAGGTACTGCACTGCAGTGGTTTGAATCATATTTATCTAATAGACTCCAGTTTGTTTGTGTAAATGGGGAGTCTTCTTCACACACTGATCAGTGTGTGAAGAAGACTCCCCATTTACACGAAATCCCTGTCATATTTCTCCCATAATGGCTTCAAGCTATTGGCTCCCTGTTAAATCCAGAATTGAATTCAAAATCTATCTCCTCACATACAAGGTCTTGAATAATCAGGCACTAGCTTATCTTAAAGACCTCATAGTACCGTATCACCCCAACAGAGCACTTCGCTCTCAGACTGCTGGCTTACTTGTGGTTCCTCGGATACTTAAGAGTAGAATGGGAGGCAGAGCCTTCAGCTTTCAGGCCCCTCTTCTGTGGAACCAGCTCCCGGCTTAGATTCAGGCGACAGACACCCTCTCTATTTTTAAGATTAGGCTTAAAACTTTCCTTTTTGGGCTTAGGTGACCCTGAACCCTGTCTTAGTTTTGGTGGTTTTTCTTCTTAACTCGCCTCTTTTTACTCTCTCCATGTTTACACACCAAGCACTGGGGCAGCCACGGGACATGCTGGAAAGAGTATACCTCTAGGGTTGCCTGAGAATGCCTTGATTTTACCCAGACAAGCTGGAGGAGGTGGCTGGGGAGAGGGGGGTCTGGCTTTCTCTGCTTAGGTTGCTCCTCCATAACCTGTCCCTGAATAAGCTGAAGAAAATTGATGGATGGATGAATGGGTGGATGGAGTTGTGGTTATTTTAATTCAGCCCCTTAAGCTGCTGTGTGTGTGTGTGTGTGTGTGTGTGTGTGTGTGTGTGTGTGTGTGTGTGTGTGTGTGTGTGTGTGTGTGTGTGTGTGTGTTTTTTTTAAGATAATCTTTTGTGCTTTAGGATAACACAGACTCAAATTTGACTACATTTAACACTAATTCCAGTAGAGTGAAATGAGACTGAAGTACATCAAAGGCAAAAAGGTGATATTAAAGGGTTTGCACCAAAGAAGAAGCACAATAGATAACTGTGCCATCTGAATAAAAATAGAACACAGCATTTGATAAATTATTACAATGATTATGATACAATAAATATGGTGATGAGCAATGGACCTAGAAAAGCAACTGAGTAATTTTGCAGTCCATTGCGTCATGTAATTTAAATGTAATTTACTACTTTAACAGATGCTGTTATGTTCTGTTTTTAAGTCGTGACTGATGTTTGGGGAAAATATAGTTCTTATCTTTATTAAAAAAAGAAATAAATTAAAATACATTTTACATCCTTACTGAATTCAGAATTCAGAACCATCATTGCTTATTAGGCCATTAGCATCACTAGCCGTTGCACCAGTGATTGTCATATTAAAACATTACAATGACAAAACTATTGTAATAGTTAACAAAAAAAGAAAGGAAAATAATTTATTTGGTGCCTCAAGTGCATTAAAACAATTAGATTTGTTTAAAAACAAATTTTCATCATACATTTAAAGTGACAGTTCTCTTTCTTAATTAGGATAATTTTGAAATAAATGAACTCATAAACTTAAGCTATTAATATGTAATATTAAGAGCTTAAATTGTACATATAAGTGAACTTGTACGAAATATATGTACAGAGATTTAATATGTATATTCACACTACATTTACATACAAACAACTTTGAATAATAACAGCAAATAGGAGTCATTGTCATCATGGTGGCCATACAAACATCATGACCACACACATCCACAAGAATCAGAGTCTAAACACAGCTTAACTGAAATAAGCACATGAGCTTTTCCAGTGTAAAACAAAAATAAATACAGATTTTTAAATGAAACAAGTAAACAGCACTCATATACTCCTCGGTATGTGGCCACAAAGTTATTGCTTGTTTCTAAGGCCATGTAACTACAGTCACGTGATCAAATGCAAGACTGACGTTCTGAATGGATCAAAAAGTCCTTTGTCTCTTCAACTTCATCATCAGCTTTGCTTGTGTGGCAAATTATTGGATATGTATTTATATTGGGTATGTTTACTGAATGTTTTTACTGTGTTTAAGCACTTTAAGGATTGCTGCTCTATTTTGTTGTACTCTGTACAATGACAATAAAAAACTATCTATCTCTGTCTGACAGATATATTGTCTCATATCTTGCTGCTGGCACTGGATTATACATTGCTATTTTTCTGTGTAGGACAGTTGCCCTCTCTCTTTTTCTTACATGTTCTTTTGAGCTGTTAAATAACACATCAATAACTAAGCAGCTGAAAGAAGGTGAAATTCCAACCTGATGCACCACATATATTAAAAGTAAAAATTGGTTTCAGTTTTCCACAAGCAGTTTCTGCAAACTGTTTTTCAGTGGAAGCCTTGATAAGTAATGAATGGTTTCTGTTTACTGAAGTGCTAGAGGGCTTTTAATTTGACAAGGATATAGGAAATTTTGCGCTTTAATAAACCACATAATGCAGTGACTTTAACAAAGAGGGAGCAAATCCAGAGAACTGAAATAAGATCAGTTATACACTTATTAAATAGAAGGAATAAGGAAAGGGCATTCATGCCCAGCAGTTGAGGTCAAAAAGGTCGGTCACTGTACAATGAAAGATAGTGGTCATATGAATGAAGAAGAAATGGTAATATTTACTAACTGTGTACACGCAAATCTGTGCATGAATGTCTGTGTGTACAAATGTATGATGCTCAAATCAGTGATTTATTAATATTTTTGTAATTTACAAATTAATTTAAGTGTCTCTGACCATTTCTGAATGAATACATCATGAAGGCCTGGCTAAATTGCATACTACTACTATTATTAATAATAATTATCATAATTACCATAATTACTATTACCTTTTGTTCATTATTTATACACTGCTCCAAAAAAATTAAAGGAACACTTTTTAATCACAGCATAGGATCAGGCAAATTAAACTTCTGGGATATTGATCTGGTCAGTTAAGTAGCAGAGGGGGTTCTTAATCAGTTTCAGCTGCTGTACACAACAATCAGACAACCCCCAAAATGGCTTTACAGGCAGAGGCCACTGACATATTTTCACTCCTCATCTTTTCTGAGTGTTTTTTCACTGTTTTTGCATTTGACTAGGGTCAGTGTCATTACTGGTAGCATGAGGATATACCTGGACCCTACAGAATTGCACAGGTAGTCCTACCCATGCAGGACGGCACATCAATATGTGCCATTGCCAGGTTTGATGTGTCTCCCAGCACAGTCTCAAGAGCATGGAGGAGATTCCAGGAAACAGGCACTTACTCTGGCAGAGTTGGACAGGTTTGTAGAAGGTCCTTAACCCATCAGCAGGACTGGTGTCTGCTCCTTTGTGCAAAGAGGAACAGAATGAACACTGTTAGAGCCCTACAAAATGACCTTTAGCAGGCCACTGATGTGAATATTTCTGACTAAACAATCAGAAATAGACTTCATCATGGTGGCCTGAGGGCACAACATCCTCTAGTGGGTCCTGGGATACCCCTGGCCTCATGTGGTGAGAGTATGCAGACGGTTCCTGGAAGATGAAGGAATTGATACCACTGACTGGCCCCTATGCTAACCTGACCTAAATCCAATAGAAAACCCCTGGGACATTCACTGCTGCAATGAAAATTTCGGCAAAATGGACTAGCACGTTGCATCATTTTTTTTCCCTTTGATTTTCAGGGTGTCTTTGAATTCAGCCCTCTGTAGGTGATCATTTTCATTTCCATCAAACAATATGGTATTGTTTTGTTCCTAACACATTACCCAGTCCATATCAGTATAAATATCCAACAGTTTGGAATGCTGCACCTTTTCTGGTTTGCTTGGACACAATAGTTTCAGTTCCTTCAGTTGGACTTTCTCTTGCTTTCTCAGAGGTGCAGGCTTCTCTCACAAATTCGTCACCGCTTTCTCTGCTTCATCTGGAGGCAAACGTCTTTCCTTATATAAGGAAATGGGGGCACGGGAGTATGCAGATACTAACCTGTTGATTCAGAATGATTCAGATTTACTAACATACAGTGCTTAACAAATTTATTAGACCATGTGTCATAAAAAAAAAGAAAATTCATATTTTAGAAATCTGTCAAAAAGTTACTGAATTCATGTCTTAAAACCCAAATTTGCTCCAACACATTACTGTTCTCTGAGAAGTCAAATTAATCAAGCATAACATTAAACCACTAAAGCTATTTTTTTTCTGTTCAGGACAAAAGTGAATAACTGTAATTTAGCATCTTAATCAAAAAATTTTAATGTACTTCACTATTTTTTCAAACAGGAAAAATTCACAGAAAACAGTCATTATATTTTAGCATTAAAGTATTATTTTGATTCAAGAGCTTGCACACACTGATGGATTAACCATTATAGAAACATTAAAAAAAATTTAGGTAATTACCAGTAATTTAGGGCAGCTGTAATATTAAGCTTACATTGGGCAGTGGTCTATTAAACTTGTTAAGTACTGTATGCACAGTGGTAAGAATAAAATAGACGAGTGTGCACATTTCATAGATCTGATGGTAATGTTATGTATACACTTCATTATGGCAGCTTTGAAATTTTAAAGGTTTTCTTCACTGACTTTTTTGTAAAACCAGTTGGCAAGTGGTTGCTGGCAGTAACTGGTCACGAAGAAGGTACAGTCCCAAAAACCTCTTGTAATTGTAATCACTGGCAGACTGCTGCGGTCGTCTGTAGTTTGCGTGGAAGATGCGTACTTGTCTGTATAAAATTGTTAACTAACCATCAAGCGGTATTGAAACTTTAAGCGTATAAAAGTTTTTTACCTTAATGCTGAAACCAACAGATTTCACAAGGAATTACTTTAAAGGCAAAACTTGTGTTGCACTCTTCACATTTTCACATTAGAGTCTGCAAATAAGTCGGTGTCTTCCACACAAACTACAGCTGACTGTGGCAATCTGCCAACAAGAAAAGCAATCGCAAGGAGGTTTTTGCCAACAACCACTTACAACCGGTCAGAGAATATTCATTTTTCCCTAGTGACCGGTGGTTGCCAGGCAGTTGCTAAGTCTGTGTTACTGGGGCCTGAACTATGTGCTTACTTTTTGCCTTCGACCTTTTGGTGTTGCTGAGCTGGTCAGAGGCAAAATTACAAAAAAAATGTGTAATTTTCCAAACACTTATGGACCTACAGTAACTGTACATCTATATATCTGATCAAACAAAAACTAGTACATCAGTGCATCCATCCATCCATCCATTTTCTTCCGCTTATCCGGGGCCGGGTCGCGGGGGCAGAAGCCTAAGCAGAGAAGCCCAGGCTTCCCTCTCCCCAGCCACCTCCTCCAGCTCATCCGGAGGGACCCCAAGGTGTTCCCAGGCCAGCCGAGATACATAATCTCTCCAGCGTGTCCTGGGTCTACCACGGGGCCTCTTCCCGGTGGGACATGCCCGGAACACCTCACCCAGGAGGCGGCCAGGAGGCATCCTAATCAGATGCCCGAGCCACCTCAACTGGCTCCTTTCGATGTGGAGGAGCAGCGGCTCTACTCTGAGCCCCTCCTGGATGGCCGCATTCCTCACCTTATCTCTAAGGGAGAGGCCAGCCACCCTTCGAAGGAAACTCATTTCTGCCGCTTGTATTCGCGATCTTATTCTTTCGGTCACTACCCAAAGCTCGTGACCATAGGTGAGGGTAGGAACGTAGATCGACCGGTAAATCGAGAGCTTCGCTTTTACGCTAAGCTCCCTCTTCACCACGACGGACCGGTGCAGCGTCCGCATCACTGCAGAAGCAGCCCCGATCTGCCTGTCGATCTCCCGTTCCCTTCTCACATCACTCGTGAACAAGACCCCGAGATACTTAAACTCCTCCACTTGAGGCAAGAACTCGTACATCAGTGCAATCGTTTAAATTAAATAAAAACGTTCTCTGAATTTACAGTGTAGAGATATGGAACAGTACCAGCATTTTCAGATGGGTTTAACAAAAATTTTGCTGGTCACATTAGATTCTTGTGTACAGTTTGCAACCTGTTTTAATCAAGTGAATATCTCTCCTGCCTCTCTTTCACTTTCAACCTCAGAGTAAATCAGATGAGGCTATCTGATTTTATGAAGTGCATACTCAACTGCTGTTACTCACATTCAAACCATATCAATCATACCTGGAATCTGATGAGGGAAAGGTACTATATATATGTGTAGTACATTCCTTTCACACACAATAAAGAGCTGTGAAAGGCTTTTCTGGGTTTAAAAACATTGTGAGAGTCTACTTGAAGTGTTCAAATAATGGCTTTCTATATTTCCACAAAAATGATGAGTGTACCTGGAGCCTTTGCATGGTGTCTTTTCATTATTTGTTTGAAAGGCATGCTGTTCAACACCTCCTGTCGACTCTACTGAACTAATTCTGCAAACCTTAAGAAAAGAAGCTACCGACTGCCAATTAAAAGCACATTAGGCTAATCACCCAGTAAAATAACAAAAAAAAAACAAAACAAAACAAAACAAAAAAACCTCCATTATCCATTATTGCTCACTTTGTAAATTTTATCGGTGCATTTCACCAGAGAAATGGTTTCGCTCCACTGCAAGGGCCCCCGTAAGTCATTAACATTAATGGAGATGAGTGGAAATGTGTTGACAAATCAAATGAGGTGTGCCATTACCAGAAACCAAACCTTTTTTTATTTATTTATTTTTTTTGGCAATTTTTGGAGATGAATATTACAGTTTACAATAACTGTCTGCATGTATCAAGATATGAGACGCTGGATGTGAGCTGCACCGTTTCTTTGTCTCTTTATCAGTCTGCTTGTCACCTGTGATGCCTTGATATGCAGTGTACCTGTGTGTTAGTCATCCTGGCCTAATGCTCAGGACTGCACACACAGCTACAGAATTGGGAGATGCATTTAATATTTGTAATAAAAATAGATTGTCATCTCCCTCTTGGCAAGAAGTGTAGTATAATTTGCTTTTTTTAATATTTCATGGTTTATGTCCAACTTGGCTCATCCTGTATTCCATTCAGGTCTTCTAATCTAATGTTATTTGATGTGTACTCCAGAGTCACAATTTTTCTTAAGCCAAAACTGTCTCATATATTAACTATATATGAATATAAGCTAAACGTATTATCTTTTTCCCAATAGAATGTCATGACTTTGCTGCTTTATGGAAACAGAAAAGGTTAAAGACATAAATATGTTTGTATAACCACTGCTAACTAGAGCTGTGCTTGTGGAGCACATCTAATTCCTTGTTATGGTGAATAGTGAAAAACTGCACAGGGCTGTTTGTCAGAATCCCTGTGAATGCTTTAAATCTTCACAATATGCATAGAGGTCATGCTGATGTCATTCTTGGTGGCTTGCAATCAGGCGATGACACAAAATCAATCTCTTAAATGAAATGAGTAGGTTGTATGGTCCTATTGTGAATGGGCTGAATGAAGCACTGTGTGCCTGCAGTTAATATGGCCTGTACAGAAGTGATGCTGTTCATCCTTCATGTTCATTCTAAAACCAAAATGTGCGCATTTATTACAGTAATAACATATTTGCAACATTCACATCATGGTGGACACTACTAACAAAATTTATAAAAGAAAAGTTACAACATTTAAGTTGTGTATCTTATACAGAGGTGTCGTGCTACCAAGAGAGGAAATAAAATAACTTGCTTAATTGGTTGAAATTCAGTTGTCAATTTGAGTACATTTCATGCAAGAAAGCCAACAATTCATAATGAGCAGTGAAAGCTGCAATTGTGATATTTAGGGCCAGATTTTCTAACAATCTGCACTGGCGCAAAAATCTCTTTTGGCATCAAAAAATGACTGTCAGGATCTACCAAAGAGGCACAGTGTTGGTTTTGTGACTGAAAGTAAGTCTGTGTGGTAAAAATCCATCCAGAGGAGTGGAAAATTCTTTGGACAACTGACTGGTATTGTCTCCTCTCCACTGTCTGCTACTACCAGTGTACAAGTTTATATACAAAAATGCAATCATTTTATTTCACTAATTACCTACCAAGCGTAGGGCAAATTTGTGGGTCAAAAAGAATCAGACCCAATGAGGAAGTGTGAGCAAGTGTTTGGATTTTTTTTTTTTTTTATATACATATGAATAAACTCATCTGTTATAAATTGTTGGAGACTGTGTGTGGTCCTGAGAACGGAAACTCTGACAGCTGACCGCTACAATGTGTAGAGCACAAAACATTACTTACTGTCAGATCCTTAGCCTTCCATGTGTTAGTCAAGATACTGTTGCTGTGCCATGTCTGTGAATGTGCACGTTGCTCTTGTTTTTTTTCTGCAGGCTGTGTGATGCTGCAGGTATGTACAAAAGTCTGGCACACTAACACAGTCACATTAACAGCTGCATTTTAATAGTCACCTCAATTTATTGCATACATGGCTCCAATAGAGAAAAAAGCAACTATATGAATAATTATAAACTGATCTCATTTAGAAATGGGACTCCATCCATCCATCCATTCTCAATGTTAAAAAGTTGCATATATGTTCCCAAGTAGTGACAGGAGCATGTTTGCTTGATTTTTAGAATAGGTGAGCTTTGCATAGACCTCAGTTTCCTCTTCTCCACAACTGACTAGGAGTGTCTCCACTCCATTATCTGCAGATGCATTTTCAGTCATCTTGTCCACTCTCAATAGTGAACAACCTTCCCGCACCTACAAAAGGCAGTCCACTGTGGGCTCAGATATGGAGTCTAACTACTTCTTGCTTAGCTGAAAATCATTCCCTTCATGCTGAGCCAAGAGGACTACATCATTAGCAAAAAGAGATGCAATCCTGAGATCGCCATACCGGACAGTCCGCCTTTAGGTCCTGTCCATCATGATCAAGGCAGAGTCCAACATGCAGAAGAAACATAACTGACTGCTAAGTATGCAGACACCACTCTAGCTTTGTAGTTGTATGGAGTATGTAGAGTAATGTGTCAGCTTCTCTTATTCCTGCAACCCAAAATGTCTGATGTTAACTAAATAATCATATGAATGTCACATAGACAGAGTGATCAGCTAATTCGTAGGTACCTCTTCTGGCTTGTGGGCTGAGATAAGATGACCCTTTGTCCATCTCTCTCTCGCTCCCTCTCCATTCTGCTGCAGCATTAAATTTTAAAACCCTTGGTATATCCTGTTCATTTATCAACTCTACGATAAACATTTATGCATTAATCATTCACCCTGTTTGTTTTTATGCAGCCACGACACAGTCAGTTGTCATGTTTCTCAATATTTACTCTCCCTTTCAGTTCTTGTTTGGTCTCAAGTGGCTGCTGGTTGTTGTTAGCACTGTCTGTTTGCAATTGTGTGCTGAGCAGGTAGTGGAAATGATGCTAATGAGTGTTTTTAGGGGTGGCTGTAGCTCAGGAGGTTGAGCAGGTCACCTACTAATCAGAAGGTTGGTGGTTTGATCCCTGGCTGCTCCAGTCTGCAGTATCCTTGGGTAAGATACTGAACCCCAAATTACTCTCACATGCATTCACTGGAGTCTTAATGTTAGATAGAAAACATTTAGGTGTTGGAGTGGGTGGGTTGTATGAATGGGTGAATGAGGCCTGTTGTATAAAGTGCTTTGAGTGCTCAAATAGAAAAGGGCTGTACAAGAGCCAGTCCATTTACCAATTTGTTACTGGAGGAATTCAAAACAACTAGCTTAAAAAGGCTAAGAGTCCAGAAATCATTAGTTATAGATTTACAGCTTCTGGCGTTGGTAAACCTAGCAATCAAAGGGGCTACACCCCTAACTGTAAGTCTTTTTAGTATCCAAATAAAAATTCACACCCCGTGCAGTTCTTATGATGGGGAAAAATATCAATAGAGGCCAAAACCAGGCTGGAAACATGCTTTTTAATCCATAAAATTGGCCATTTTTAACATGGGAGTCTTTGGAGATTAACTTGCTTTTTGAGACAGCCTCAAGTCGTCATTTAGATGTGTTGGCTTATTTATTTTAATTTTTTTTAACCCGTGTCTGTTGTTGAAAACACACCTATCTCCTGTTGTGCGCACATGGAGGGGTTGAAGTGGCGAGAATGATTTGGAATGGTGCTCTGGCTTCTTCACTTCACTTAATGTCGAATTAAATCCGATGGCAGTTTAATCAAACAAGTTAATTCTTTCCAGTTGATCCTATGGAGATAATTAGGTCACTATATGGTTTCCGCCTGCACACATTATTTTTTTTGTTTGTTTTTTGTTTTATATACTGTAGAACGTTGACAGTTAAATCCACACAAAGCAGTAAACCAGAGCAGCAGCACAGGTAAGCTGATCACAGTCCACAAACAAAGCAAATCTCTTGGAGCTTTCAATAGAAATTATGTTGCGACTTATTAAGTGACTGATTTTCTCATGCTGCACCGGATATTAGACTTCTTCCACCTGCTAAATCCCACTTTAACCCGTAGAAAGGTCAACCTTGGATGCCCCCCTTCAATTTTTTGTTGTTCATATGTGAAAACAGGATGTAGAATGAAAACAACTATCTTAAAAGGCAGATACTGAATATATTTACATTAAATTACCCTAAGTGAAAAAAAGCAAGTGTTAAATATATAAACATGTTCTGATTTAAAAAAAAAAAATCTAAAGAATTGTAGTTTTTAATTCAGTTGACTTGTTTTCATGTTTCGCAATGAAAAACCTCATCTCTGCGTCTCTGCATTCTGTTTACAGAGAAATATGGAAATTTGTCACAGTAGCTTAGCAGGAAAGACATCAATCGGTATCCATGGTGACAAATGTTTGATAAACAGTAAGGAACGTTTGTGCTCTTCATTGTAAAAATCAATTTATTCATACACACCCTCTTCACATGGAGTGCCCTCCACAGTTGAGAGTCTAGAGTGCTACTCTGTGGTAAATGGGGACTGCTCAGGGAGTGAACTATTTTGGAAAAGGCATTTCTGGTAGTACTGTCAGCTGTCAAAGCTACCTCTGTGCATTGCAACATACTGATGATGCACTACCTATGTGTGAATCTGGGCTAAAGAAGGCTGCTTTTGGAAGATATAATGCTTTTTGATCCCACCAGGCTGTCTGTGCATCTTTACACTGAGAACTTTGGCCTCAGTTTTTAATTCAGCTTTTATTGCTTATTCAGTTTATCTTAAACTCCTTCATTTAAAAAAAAATAAATAATGAATGGAAGCATAAACTACTTTGTGCATCATTTCATAAATGTTGTTAAGTTGTGCATCACAGAGACCCAGAGATCAAATTAAACAAGGTGCATATGTTGGAACTGTACTACAATATGTGAAATATCCCAGATATATTTTCCTTATTTGGCTTCAGTCAACCTAACAGTGGTCACACTGCTCAGGAATTTAAATCACTGTGTTCCATTGTAGCTGTGAGCACGCTCACATATGACAAATCAAAAACATGGACAGATCTGCTGGCAGCAGAGTGGCATATTTTAAAAATGCTATTATGTTAAAAAAAAAAAATAGAAAGAGGTTAAAAACTTAATAGAGACTGAAAGCATCACAGCCACAGAGGAAAAAAAATAGATCACTGTACAGTGTATATTGTATAGCAGGCTGTGATTAATCTTTGTAGAATTTAAACACTTTTAGTGGATAAATGCTATATTTCTAAAATCTATTTAAAATGAGGAAGGAAAGCTTGAAAAACTTACGTTAACAGACTTGTCAGCATCTTTTTATCAGTAACTGTTGTTGTTTTCTATTAAATGAATGTGACATGTAAGGCAGTTTCAGCCATGTATTCATTCAGCAAATGCACTGATAGCAAGGTAAAAAAAATCTTTAAAATAATAATAAAAATGCAGCTGGTAAGTAGGTTTATTTGCTAATTCTATATAAGGTCAACAGGTTTAAGGCTTATAAGGCTTACAGAACAATCAGCAAGTAATTTAAAATTACTTCCAGCTAACAGGAATAAAAGCACGTAATGACGTCCTAAGGATCTGTATTTCTTTTTTTTTTTTTTTTTTTTTTTTTAAAGCCTGTCATGTCTGGTAGATCTTGCAAGCAGAACTGTGATCTGAATGCGTTGTTGTGCCAAACATATTTGCTATTTCAAGATGAGCTCTATAGGTTCTCAATAGGCTCTTCTTGTTGTTGTTTTAACCCTTTATTTTATTTATCTGAGTTATTTTTCCACATACTATGTAACAGCCAGAGCTGACAGGCTGAAGAAGAGGAAAATAAAGAGAAGAAAAAGGGAGAGAGAAAGGGAGCAAAAAAAAAAAAAAAAAAAAAAAAAGGGGGAAAGAGCACAAGTCTATTAATCAGATACTTCATCATTTTAACATATAAAAAAATACTATCAATACTTGCAAAAATAAATTTGTGTGTGAAAAACAAAACTAACAAAGCATGTTACGCACACCAACAATTTTGTTGAGTTGTGATTGAGTGGGCGTTTGTGTCTGTGTCATGTTTGTGTCTGTGTCATGGAACGTACTTACCAATGAGGGCAAAACGCTGCAGCTCCACCCATCAGAAGCCAGAGGCAGGTACGGAAAGCCCCCGGAACCCCAGGCCACCAGCAGCCCACCAAGAGCCAGGAAGACCCCCGGCCACTCAGTCCAAAGACAACCGCACACCTACCCCAGCAGACGGGAGAGGGTGGTCTCAGACGGAGCCCCCCCAGTCGAGGAGCGAGGGCTCCAGGGAACCCAAGGCGATGAGAAGCCAGCCCCCCCCCAGCGGCCAGCCCCCTGCACTGGCCGGCGGCAGGGCTCCCGGGCCCACGGCACCCAAGGACCGCCCGACCCTCCACAGAGCCCCCCCCCACGCCGAAGAAGCCAACGCAGCCCCGCACCGCACCCCCAAGGGGGGCAGGCCAGTACCCACGCCAGAACACCCAGCCCCACCCAGGAACCCCGAGGCACCCCCATCCCAGGGGGGTAGGGGGGAGGAGGCAACCAGCAAGGAGTGGCCAGGAGGCAAGGCACAAGGCCCAGACCCAGGTCCAGCCATACATACAAACACACCCAGACACCCGTGTACACATTTATACACAGGATCTGTATTTCTTATTGATGCTCATTAAGAAAAAATATAAAGACTTTAGAGGGTCTTTTAAAAAGAGTTAAACCTGAAGTTAAGCCCCAAATCCTGCTTTGTAGTAGAGGACACTATGGATCTTAGGAGTGAAAAACATTTCCCCGTTTCCACATGCAGGGTTAGTTACTCAAAGTCATCTCTTCACAATGGGGATGAAACAATGTGAAATGTGGAAGGTTTAAAATGCAGTTGCATGGCAAGCGGTTTGACATCACTTGAAAGTTCTGTTTCATATTGACTAATGATGCAAAATCACAAACAGCAGACAGAGATTCAGAACTGCAGCTGTGAAATGGCAGTAAAGAAAGAATATGATTGAGGGAATGTATTTAACAATAAACTTTATTTTTGGGAAGAATAAACTGCCTGCTGTAATACACCTAATGTGAATGGGATTGAAGCTGGGATGCTCCGTGATTAGGGGCAAATTGCCAAAACGTTGCACCTCAGTTGTGCTTTTAATCTCCCAAAACCACTTGTCTATGCAAATTCTTTGAGGCAGGCGTCATTACACAGTACTTACTACTTGGCAAGGAATACTTGGAAAAAGGGTTGAAGCAACATAAAAAAAAAAAAAGTAAATGACAGATATAAGAAACTTGTACACATTTGATAAATGAGGCAGTCTTTTATGAAAACACATTTCTCATTCTCAACAACCAGAATATTCTTATCCAAAAGCTTAGCTCTCACACACACAGCAGAGAGCTGTTATGGGAGCTTAGATGTACAAACAAGGAGCCAATGGCGGGGCTGGAAGCAGGAGAGTAGTGTGAACTGTAGGGGGCAGCATGCCTACAAATGTGTGCCTAGCTGTTGCAAATGCTGGTGCGACTGACACACATTGTTCAGCAAAGATGTATTACGGCTTTGCAGCAAACACGTTCTTACTCGCTTCCTAACAACAATCCTCTTCTTCACCTCATCCTGCACCACTATATACTATATAATTTATTATGCATCCTATGACTATAGTATGAATTTTATAATATGACCATAAACAAAGTTGCCATTGTGATGTCACACATTGGTTTGTAAAGTGCTGCTGTGTGAAACTAGCACCAACTTATCAGGGAGAGTGCAGGCCCTCCCTAAAGCGTGAAGTGCTTCATACTCCTTTTAGACTAGTGTCTAAATAATATTTATACTAAAATTTACAAAAAAAGCTACATGTTGAGCAACAGCCACCCCCATCACAATGGCTACACCCAGTGACAACTTAGCCTATCTGTACACCTTCAGTTATCTAAAGCAACACTTCAGTCTTTTTGGAAAAGTGTTTTTTTGCCTTCCTGGGAATGAGAGGAGAAAACTCATGTAGAGTGGTGTATTGCCAGACTTTCAGCAGTGAAGGAGGCAGATCATAAAAGGGCCTGTGGTCGTGTTTGGGTACAAATATTTTCTGGATTTTTCTTGAGGGAAAGGGATGATGTTCAAATTTTGAAAAAAAATCATTAACTCTTAAGGCACATGTTCAGTTGTTTAGAACTATATGCACTGTGCCAGAAATCACTATCAGATACACTTGTAATTACTTAGATCTTCATATCATTACCATGAAATGCCTACAGGGATTATATAAAAAAAAGAAAACCCAAAGACCGTATTTGCTATCTTTCCATCACTCGACAACACTCTTAGCTCAGGATAATGTCCTGCCATGAAGTAAAAGCTGATTTTATAGCAGTCATTGTGCTATATTAGGCCTCCAGTCACCCCCACCCTGCCACCATCTTTCTTTCTGCATTGTAGTAGCAGTAGCAGCATGTCAGGCTGCTCCTCATAATGAATCCATTTAAGGCTGGAGTGATTAGGTCTGCCTTCTGCTCTGGTCTGCACATCTGTCAAACCAGCGTCAAAGTCATTTTGTCAATTAATAATTCCCATATTAGACCCTCTGTGAGTGTGTGTGTGTGTGTGAGTGTGTGTGTACACATTCAAAATTATGTGAGCTTACTGCCTTTACAGCCTGCACAGCATAATAGGAGTGTCAGCTGTATTACTTTTTCTGTCACAGCTGTTTCTCCCTTTTGGTGTTTCTTTATATTTAAATTGAGTTTTTGTTCATATGTTTTTTTTTCCTGATTTGCTTCATGACTTGCTGTTTTGTTCACAATTACTGTGGATTTTAACAGTACTCCTCATTTATAAAAGGAAAGAGGCTAAAAGTTCCCAGGTTTTAAAAATATATTTTATGTTTAATAGGATTTATTTCTGAAGGCTCAGTGGCGAGTGTAATTAAATTTATGACCCCGTTCATGTAATATTACATATTATTATTATTAGTGTAAGTAGTCTAATTAGGATAGCGATATAATTTTATTTCACCAGACTTAATGCCTAAAGCAGCGCGATTCACAGTACAAGCATAAAAAAAAATTCAGCTTTGACAGCTCATTGATGCTCATGTAGCATATTTTAGGGTTTAAGGCTTTTTAACAGGACTCATGCACCCAGGGTGTAAAAGCACTTCAATTACCATATAAATATTCCACTAATGTTGGAAAGAGCCAGAAGTGGGACTAAACTGTGTGCATTTGTAACATGCACTGACTATCCACACAGAAAACTGATGATGCAAAGTTGAACCATAAAGGGAAAACATTGCATTTTTCAGACTTGTATGCAGTTTATGTTTATATACACACACACACTATTTTGCCAATAGTATCCACTCTACTGCATCCCATTCTTAATCCATAGGGTTTAGTATGATGTTGGTCCACCCTTTGCAGCTATAACAGTTTCAGCTCTTCTGGGAAGGCTTTCCACAAGGTTTAGGAGTGTTTATGGGAATTTTTGACCATTCTTCCAGAAGCACACTTGTGAGGTCAGACACTGATGTTGGATGAGAAGGCCTGGCTTACAGTCTCCACTCTAAGTCATCCTAATGTGTTCTATCTGGTTGAGGTCAGGACAATCAAGTTCTTCCTCACCAAAACTCGCTCATCCATGTCTTTGTGGACCTTGCTGCATGATTCGTCACTTCAGAGAACACATCTCCACTGTTCTAGTGTCCAGTGGCGGCGTGCTTTACACCACTGCATCCGACGCTTGGCATTGTGCTTGATGATGTAAGGCTTGGATGCAGCTGCATCTGATTTATTCTCCTGGCTTCTGTCTCTCTAGTGTACTTCGTCAAGAAGTTAGCCAAGGCTGTGAGTCTTTGCCTGGCAGTTTCTAAGGCCTCAGGTATGGACAGCTTGTTGTACTACTTAGGCACTCCTTTCTTCATCACACCTTTCTGCAACTCTGATAGCTGGCTGCTTCCCTCCGTGCTGCCTTGCTCTTAGACTCTAGTCTTCTTTTCCATGGAGGGTGCTGCTCCTTGCTGCTATTCATCTTGTGGCAATAGTGATCTCAAGAATCACTATTGCCATGGAGTTGGAGTACCTGTGCAACCTATGTAGGGTCCAGGTATCACCTCACATTACCAGTAATGACAAATGCAAAACTAGTGAAAAAAATAAAAGATAAGGTTGTGGTGAACACATATCTTAAGAAGAGTAGAGGTAGGTGCACACAGGTGGACCACATCTTGGATATAGATTGAAGCATTAAAGCAAGGTGGTGTCACATGAGAATGTAGCTAGGCAGCATCAGATAACGATCGGATCAGTGAGCAGCAGCATGACTTCATCCTGAGAAAGAGCACTGCAGATACAATGTTTGCTTTAAGAGTGTTGATGGAGAAGTATAGAGAAGGTCTACTGTGGGGCTGACTCAAACTCCCTCCTCAGCTAACAGTTCTGATAAGATGTAGAGTTCATCAGCAGCTAGGTCAGGGAGATCAGTCCGACACAGGTCAGAAGAAGACAGGACGGCGGGGGCGTAGAGCATCTGTTTACAAAACATCCCGGAGACAATTTGATAAGCGGCAGTCCAAGGCCACCAGGGAGCCAAATTTCTGATTCTACGACTTGTTTTGGTTCAGACCGTACTGATTAATTTGTTGACAGCCTTCAGTCTTACTGGCACCTCTCTGTGGCAAAAAAATCCAATTCATCCGAATCTTCTTGGTTCGTTCCTTCGCCGTGCGGAAACAGATACATCTCCAAGATCTTACTCCTCCGAATCAGCTCCAGATATACAGAGTCTGAGTTTGAGTCTGTACCTTCCTGCGTTCCCATCATAAGCAGCCTTACCAAGGCCAGACGGCTGCCTAGACTTCCTGAATTGCAACGACAAGCCAGGTATCTCCAGGTCCAATTCGGAGAAATCCCAGTGTCAATAAGCCAAATGTGTGTGTATTCCATTGACAATACGGCCAGGCACGTCATCTTCCACACCACACAGGAATCCATAACGTATCCAGCTGGAATGTCAATTGATAAGAGGGAATAGGGTTCTCCTTCCCCCAATCTCCTCATGGTGAAAATTTGATCAAAACAATGGCCTTGAGAGACCAGCTGACCAGATCCATAATTATAAATTCCAGTTCGGAAGTTGTGTGAAGAGAGGCTCTAAAGCAGCAAAGCAGGGGAAAAAGGACAACACATGAAAATATAATGTTATTTATACCTGAAGTAGCCATCAGAGGTTTGTTGGTCAATGGTATCAGAAACCCAGAATACGGTCTTTCAAATTGAGGTTCAGGGAGAACAGAGTGAATTCAGACAGATAAATATTTGTAAACGGGCAGGAAATGTTTTTTGAAAGGTAAGTGCTCAGAACTGAAAAGGATAAGCAAGAATATGTCAGAGACAAGGTAACCACTGCCCTTGATGGTCAGCAGGCCTCTCATATAAACCCACCACTCTTACTGAAGCTGGAAGTATGTGATGTTACTCAGCCTTCTCTAATTGATCCTGTAGTCTAGCAGTCACACTGTCACTCTCTTTCTACTGCCAAGGAGCACAGCATGAGGTCAGCATGTGGCTTGATTATGGGCTAAGATACTGATGAAATCCTGACCACAGGACCAACAAATCACTTGACTGCACTTTTTCCTGGATGGTGAGCAGACCCTCATCTTATTGGGAGCTCAACATTTTCCTCAATGAGGAGTTTGCATGGTTTCCCTGTGCTTTCCAGACATGGACCACTTAATTAAGAGTGACTGGCAACCCCCTTTATGCAGCAGTAGGGTGCTGCTAGGCACTGGTAAAATACAAGAAAAAAAATAGTTACATAAACTATAGTTTTTAACTTTAAAACCATTTAATGAATATTCAAAAATTGAATGGTATTAAACACAGATGTCCTTTCTATGTATGAGTTCCCACATTCATTACTGCTTAGAGTTCGCCTGCACCTTATTAACCTTATTACAGTGTTTGTGTATAGCCTGTGTGTTTTGCTGCAGTCGACTGGTGTCCTTCCAGTTTCAGTCTCTGGTCAGCTCCCCTGCATTTATCTGATTCCTCTTGTCTTTTGATTTAGTTGATTTGTTTTTTGCTCTGGCAGCACTGCAGACTGCATTTTGCTATTTTCAGTAGTTTCCAATACAGTTTTTTTCAAATAATTACCTGCTGTCTCACCTCAGTTCATATCTGCACTTTGGTCTACTTTGTCAACTTATTACCAATCTGACAGCAGGAGATGACTCTGTAGTAGATTTACTGTGTATTATTTATTCTTCATCATCCTAAATATTAAACATTTTAGGTAAAAAATGCCTTAAATAAATTGTTCCTGATAATATGTACCTATTTGATAAATATACTGATGGAAAAATGCACAAAGAAGGTCAGTGCAGCTACAGTATGCCAATGCCACATATCCAGACAGGTCAAACTGACCTGAGTAAAGTGAATTTCAAGGCAAGTAACCAGTAGCTTACTTATTGGAATATTTATTTGCTAAATTACATTTTATGACCACTTATTAACAATGATACTAATGTTTTTGTGAAAATTATTCAGTTTCAAGATGTGTGTTTCAACCTGGTTTTCATTTTTTTTTTCTCAGGTATTCATGAATCCTAGATTGTGTGTACACAGTGTTTGTCTTTCAGTAGGGAGAACACTTGTTATTGGCCTCATTCATAGTCTTTAGAGGAAGAAATGTGTGTCTCCATCACTGCACTGCCTGTATTGCCAGCATCTCCCACGGTCAAAATTACATATGTTCTGTTGTTTTAATTCTCTTTGCTCCTCAAATCATCGGAGACATGGTTTTTCAGACTCTACGTTTTTTTAAAAATCATCATCAATATGAATCAAGAGATGTTATTCAAATAACAGAAGTTATCTGTTCAGCATTAGGACAACAACAACAACAACTACAAAAGCTGTGAAATTCTTCACAAGAAGTTTCAAAATATCTGCACACAGTTCATCAGCGCTAACACTTCTTACAGGTACAGAGAAAAGTAAATGTATTCTGTTGGTTAGATTATTAAGGGAGACAAGAGGACCAGTGTAAAACAAAAACTACAGCATTTCCTTTGCTTCCCACATGCCTATGTGAGACCGTGTTTTTTTTTTTGCTGAAATCACAAAAAGAATCTGAATAAGTTGCCTGCATTTCAGAGGTTTCTTTAACCCTGTGAAGTCAAAGTCACCGTCAGTCATCAGCATTCCAGTTTTATTTTCTCCAAGCCATAGAGCTAGGGTTTGGGTCATCACAGATGATTACTTTGATCTCAGCACTAACCAGAACCTTTAAACACACAGATGTTTGGTTAGTTTCTGATTTTTTCTTTTCTTTTGCTTGGATATTTGCATCCTAACGTAGCTGCTACTTGGGGCTCTTGGTCACTTGTCCAGCCTAACATTTTGTCAGCTTAGAGTTTTAGTGACCTGTTGTATATTTTTACTATAACAAAAAAAGTTTTGCTTTTATATTTTACATATTCTATACATTTATCATTTATCATAATAATCTAAATCTCCAAAACAATAAGTTACTGGAGCTTTGAAATAAATCTAGTTGTCATGTAACTGCTATGTGGCATGCAGGTTTGAGGACCCCAACGCAGGACTCAGGAAATGTGTAACTTAAATTAAACAGCTTTATTTGCCAAAACCTCAGTGCAAAAACAGACTCACTTGGAAACAAGCACTGGGACAGCCAGCACACACAGTGGGAAGGCCACTATTACAAGGATGTGACAGAGATGCAGACAATAAATACACACTAGGTACTCAGGGGAATAGGACACACCAGGGAAAACAGCTGAACAGAATCACTTTAACAAGACAGAGGAAGCAAAACTGAATACAGAGCACAAGATACAATGGACTGTCACAGTAAAACAGGAAATGACTAAATATGAAGACCAGGACAAAGAATTAAGACACTTGAGCTTGACACCAAAACCAGACACACAGAGAGACAAAACCAGACAGAAACATCGGGGAGTCAGGTGCAAACAGAATCGAACAGAATCCAAATGTCCAAAACAACAGAAAACACTGGATCCTGGACCCAGGACCATGACAGTAGTAGCATATACCCCATGGCTCCCGTTAGACTCACCCCTGCATGCTGCAATTATCACTGTGGTAAAAAAGTGGTATGACTGCACTCAGCATGCAGCAACATGGTAAAATTAAAACTAAGCTAACACTTAATGTGCTTTTTATTTTAACTTTTAGTTTGGTATTGTCACTGTGTAAAATCAACAGTGGTGGATGAGAGCATATAAGAACATGACTTTTCTCACTGAAGGTGGTTTAAACAAGGACTTTTGCCAGCTTTTTCCCAATAAAGGTTTGTTCCTTTCACTTCACCTGAGCCGTCTCACCAACAGCTCTGCCTCAATAGTGAGGATCTTGCCCCATGGTAAACAATGACGTCATCTTTAGTACTCTTATCAATTAGTTATCACTTTCTTTGTTGAAAGAAACAGAAGCTACATTGGTTGAATCTTGTAATAAATTGCATGCACACGTGCGCTTACAGTGCCTTGCGAAAGTATTCGGCCCCCTTGAACTTTTCAACCTTTTGCCACATTTCAGGTTTCAAACATAAAGAGATAAAATTTTAATTTTTTGTGAAGACTCAACAAGTGGGACACAATTGTGAAGTGGAATGAAATTTATTGGATGTGTCAAACTTTTTTAACAAATAAAAAACTGAAAAGTGGGGCGTGCAATATTGTTCGGCCCCTTTACTTTCAGTGCAGCAAACTCACTCCAGAAGTTCAGTGAGGATCTCTGAATGATCCAATGTTGTCCCAAATGACCAGTGACGTGCAGTCAGGGGAGGCAGGTGAGGCACGGCCTCACCTGTCATCGTGGAAATATAAAATTAAAAAATAAATTAAATGGTTATATTCATTCAGTGATTTGTATTTTAAAGTTCTTTTCCATTTAACTACACCATTTTTAGATTAGTTTTTTTCAAAATCGTTGAATTTTCGCATTTGCCGGTCAAATACTAAGAGACGAACGGTGAGGCACCAGCCCGGCGAGCCGCACCACGGATTGCGCAATCCGTGGTGCGGCTCAGTATAGTCATTGCCAATGACTACTAACTGTGCTGGCATGCTATGCAGTGAGACCGGATTACTTTCCCTTTGCATGTGGCTATTAAAATGTTCTAACACTTTTACTATATGAACTAAATTTCTATATTTTAGCTGGTGTATATAATGCACAGTTTTTTTTTTTGTTTTTTCATTAACAACTGTATGTGTGTAATGCATTCTTGTGTTGAGCGATCATGAAACTGCTGCGAAGAGACACTAGGTGAGGCACGCAGTTCTCGTGCCTCATGGTAGGGGGCGCTGGTGATCCCAGGGACTCTACGACTCCTCGGTGGCAAGCTACCATAAACAGTTAGCAAGGCCAGTTAGTTTTTCCTGTTGCTTGGCCTTATGTTCAGCATGGAAGATTACATAACTCAACTGAAAGAATTTTCTAAACTGGACTTTCAATCGAAGCAGAAGATAATAATTAAAGGAAGACCAACACCGGAGCTAAAAGGTTTGCTTCAGACTATGTTAATGTTAAACAAAACAACTGTTGCCAATCAAATGGTGAATAAGCTATATGTTTGTAAATCTGATGTGATGACGTCAGTGCCTCACCAGTCACGACCCTCACCGCACGTCACTGCAAATGACTGATGATGATAAATAGAATCCACCTGTGTGTAATCAAGTCTCCGTATAAATGCACCTGCTCTGTGATAGTCTCAGGGTTCTGTTCAAAGCGCAGAGAGCATCATGAAGACCAAGGAACGCGCCAGGCGGGTCCGAGATACTGTTGTGGAGAAGTTCAAAGATTTGGATACAAAAAGATTTCCCAAGCTTTAAACATCTCAAGGAGCACTGTGCAAGCAATCATATTGAAATGGAAGGAGTATCAGACCACTGCAAATCTACCAAGACTCGGCCGTCCCTCTAAACTTTCATCTCAAACAAGGAGAAGACTGATCAGAGATGCAGCCAAGAAGCCCATGATCACTCTGGATGAACTGCAGAGATCTACAGCTGAGGTGGGAGAGTCTGTCCATAGGACAACAATCAGTCGTACACTGCACAAATCTGGCCTTCATGGAAGAGTGGCAAGAAGAAAGCCATTTCTCAAAGATATCCATAAAAAGTCTCGTTTAAGTTTGCCACAAGACACCTGGGAGACACACCAAACATGTGGAAGAAGGTGCTCTGGTCAGATGAAACCAAAATCAAACTGTTTGGCCACAATGCAAAACAATATGTTTGGCATAAAAGCAACACAGCTCATCACCCTGAACACACCATCCTCACTGTCAAACATGGTGGTGGCAGCATCATGGTTTGGGCCTGCTTTTCGTCAGCAGGGACAGGGAAGATGGTCAAAATTGATGGGAAGATGGATGGGGCCAAATACAGGACCATTCTGGAAGAAAACCTGTTGGAGTCTGCAAGAGACCTGAGACTGGGACGGAGATTTATCTTCCAACAAGACAATGATCCAAAACATAAAGCCAAATCTACAATGGAATGGTTCACAAATAAACGTATCCAGGTGTTGGAATGGCCAAGTCAAAGTCCAGACCTGAATCCAATCGAGAATCTGTGGAAAGAACTGAAGACTGCTGTTCACAAACGCTCTTCATCCAACCTCACTGAGCTCGAGCTGTTTTGCAAGGAAGAATGGGCAAGAACTGCAGTTTCTCGATGTGCAAAGCTGATTGAGACATACCCCAAGCGACTTGCAGCTGTAATTGCAGCAAAAGGTGGCGCTACAAAGTATTAACACAAGGGGGCCGAATAATATTGCACGCCCCACTTTTCAGTTTTTTATTTGTTAAAAAAGTTTGACACATCCAATAAATTCCATTCCACTTCACGATTGTGTCCCACTTGTTGTTGATTCTTCACAAAAAATTTAAATTTTATATCTTTATGTTTGAAGCCTGAAATGTGGCAAAAGGTTGAAAAGTTCAAGGGGGCCGAATACTTTCACAAGGCACTGTAAATGCATTTCTACTGTGGGTCTATTTTTAGTCTCAAATGTGAAAAATATGCTCACATCCACCATAAACAGCAACATTCCAGAAGTGTTTTCAACTTCATAACAGCCTTTAGGTTTCAGTGTCCCATTTCACTTTAATGTGACAGCTGAATGAATGAATGAATGAATGAATTAATTAATTAATTAATGCTATCTCAGACTCATATAAGACTATAATTTTGGTAACTGAAATGGGCCTCATTTGTGCTACTGTACCTATTTTGAACGTGCAATTAGTAATTTTACATTATATACCCAAATTTAGGGGGACAAACTGAGTTTACCGTAGTGGGATCTATGTAGTTAGGAAGGCACCTATTTTGGACCCATGTCCACTTGGTACCCCTGTATTTCAGGTGTTAACCATGTGGGGCCAGCATGTAGGCTGGGTAATGGGGATGTAATGCAGCAATGTAATTCTATGTATTATATTAAATTCCATATTTTTCATTGTGTATTTACCTGGTTTCAAATACACTAGAAGTCTACACCAATAGCACACTTAATAGACTTGGATTTGTCACCACTTATTTGTTAACAGGAAAGCTTAAAGTTTTGCATAAATGAATACATGCAAACACTTACTGGGGCAATGAACTGTGGAGCAAAAAATAATGTTCAAAAATAAATGGGGAAGCAGCCTCTAGCTTTGTATCATGGGACAGATGTTACCATTAAGTATATCTCTAAGGTGTGTCAAATAAACTGATCCTGTCATGACTGACAGGGCTTCCTCATGTCTTTCTCAATTCTCAGGATAAATAGCAGTTATGGAAAACCATGTGACTTCATGCTACTGAAAAAATAGAGTGATGTTACTCAACAGGATGTAAGATTTGCACCTCATGGCTTCAGCGTAAAACAGCACTCAGGATTTAAAACCAGTCTTGTATGTGTTCCACAACAGGCCCCATGTTAACAACATTTCAGTTGTAAATCCCTCGTCTCTGTGTGGTTTTCCATGCATGTGTATCTGTTTTCAATCCATGTTTAGAAAGGCTCTGTTATAAATCTCTGTTCTCCAGGGTGTGTGTGCAACAGGGCGAAACTTTGTCGCCTGACAGGCAACATACGGACTGAGAATGCTACTCCAAGATGTCTGTCATGTCCTCCCAGCCAGAATACTCTCCTGGGACCATCCTGTTTCCACTTCTTTTTCTTTCCCCTGTTTGACTGTACCTTCTAATGATTTCTTGGCTTTTTGGTGCAGATGTATTCTGTGCACAAGGAGAAAAGGCAATTTTTACCACTACAAAATAATTAGACAGAGGACACGAGCATAACCAAGAAGGTAGCAACACAGAGAAAACCACAAAAGATATCATTTTGTGAATAGGAATGATAACATTAAGCACACTTTGACTTCTTAACCCTGAAGAAACAACCTGGCATTCTGTTGTCCCCTTTGTTGTGTGTTGCTAGGTTGCTCTGACAGATGGGTTGAAATTGTATTTAATATAAGGACTATTTGTGTAGCCTGCATTCCATAGACAATATGTCAACTAGGGTAACATTCAATTCATTTTCAATTAAATTCAGTTTTATTTATATTGCACCAAATCACAACAAACAATCGCCTCAAGGTGCATTATACTGTAAGGTAAAGACCTTACAGTAAAAACCCAACAGTTAAAACGACCCCATATGAGCAGCACTTGGCAGCAGTGGGAAGGAAAAACTCTCTTTTAACAGGAAGAAACCTCCAGCAGAACCAGGCTCAGGGAGGGGCAGTCATATGCCACGACTGGTTGAGAGAGACAGGACAAAAGACATGCTGTGGAAGAGAGCCAGAGATTAATAATATCTAATGATTAATGCAGAGTGGGTAGAAACAGAGTAAAACTAGGTGACTGAAAAGAAATACTCAGAGCATCATAGGAACCTCCTAGCAGCCTAAGTCTATAGCGGCATAACTAAGGCATGGTTCAGGGTCACCTGATCTACCCCTGACTTTATCAAAAAATAAAATTTTAAGCTTAATCTTAAAAATAGAGAGTCTCCAAATCCGAGCTGGAAGCTGGTTCCACAGAAGAGGGGCCCGAAAGCTGAATACTCTGCCTCCCATTCTACTTTTAAATACCCTAGCATCCATAAGTAAGCGAGCAGTCTGAGAGTGAAGTGTAATATTGGGGTGATATGGTACTATGAGGTCTTTAAGATAAGTTGCTTATTCAAGACCTTCTGTGTGAGGAAAAGGATTTTACATTAAATTCTAGATTTAACAGGGAGCAAATGAAGAGAAGTCCAAATGGGAGAAATCTGCTCTCTCTTTCTAGTTCCTGTCAGTACTCTAGCTGCAGCATTTTAGATCAGCTGAAGGCTTTTCAGGGAGCTTTTAGGACAGCCTGATAGTAATGAAACATAGGATAGATAAGCAAACCTATTCCAGTTTTTCATAACTAACATAAAGTTTGAGGTCATGCAGATAACAGGAGTCTCCCAGAAGGACCAGTAAAAGAGGGGCTGGGATAAAAAAAAGACCAACGTGATCCACTATAAGGATTTATGGTTGATTAAACCATTCAGTTCTATGTTTGAATGAGGTCAGCAGTGGTTTGGTGCTCTTGCACTTAGCTAACACATAGCTAACATTACTTTATCTTCATGCTGAACACACTTTACATATTTATATTGCATTATATTGTATTTATATATTTATATTTCGTAACATTGTGCACCTTTTGTAATTCTGTGTTGCCTGACATATAGCAGCATGGTCCTAGATGAAAGTTGAAAGATGTAAAATATTATCTGTATATGGTTGAAATGACAATAAAAGCTACTTGACTTGAAATAAACTCCCTAGTTGAGCTGCACCAGGGCAGTCATACTTCTGTCTGTGCCACACTGTTTATATAGAGCGGGCAACCTCTCTAAATGGACTAGTTTGATAAGCCTCACCTCACTTGTGTTGAGGCTTATCAAATGAATGATTAAGATTAAGATTAAGATTAAGATAGTGTTTATTCGTCACATGCACAGTTATACACAGTACAATGCACAGTGAAATGTATTTTGTACCTGCAACCATATATACACACACATATAAATAAGAAGAATAAAAATAAAAAAGTAATTCACACTATACACTATACTCTATATACTATACACTATACACACTTTTACGTGGAATTATAGATTATAAATTATAATATTTACACTGTGCAATAATGGTCCAGTTAGGGCTCAGAGTTGAGCAGACGGATGGCTTGTGGGTAAAAACTCTTCTTCAACCTTTCAGTCTTAGTCCTCAGGCAGCGGTAACGCCGGCCTGATGGGAGCAGGGAGAAGAGAGAGTGTCCGGGGTGGCTGGGCTGTTTTAGGACCTTCATGGCCCTCAGCCTGCACTGCTTGGTGTAAATGTCCTGCAGGTTGGGGAGGGTGGTTCTGATGGTCCGTTCAGCTGAACGAACCACCCTTTTTAGGGCCATGAAGTCCTGCTTGGTGCAGTTTCCCATCCAGGTGGTGATGCTCCCACGCATGATGCTCTCGATGGTGCAGGTGTAAAAGTTCCTGAGCACCTTGAGTGGGAGCTTGAAGTCTCTCAGCCGCCTGAGGAGGTAGAGACGCTGTCTGGCCTTCTTCACAGTGATGCTAATGTGATGAGTCCAGGACAGGTCCTGTGAGATGGTCACTCCCAGGTATTTGAAAGTGTCCACTCTTTCCACCTCAGCACCACTGATGACAAGTGGATGGTAGTCCCTCTGCTGCTTCCTGCTGAAGTCCGCAATCAGTTCCTTCGTTTTGCTGACGTTGAGCAGGAGGTGGTTCTCCTGGCACCAGTTCTTCAGGCGGGAGACCTCTCTCCTGTAGGCTGTCTCCTCATTGTGAGAGATTAGTCCCACAACAGCAGTGTCGTCAGCAAACTTGATGATGACGTTGGACTCTGACGTGGCCACGCAGTCATGGGTGTACAGTGAGTACAGCAGAGGGCTGAGCACACAGCCTTGGGGGGATCCGGTGTTGAGGGTGAGGGAGGATGAGGTGAGGTGACCCACTCGTACCACCTGTGGTCTGCTGGTCAGGAAGCTGTGAACCCACCTGCACAGGGATGGGCCCAGGCCCAGGTCCAGCAGCTTAGAGACCAGCCTGGAGGGAACTATGGTGTTGAATGCTGAGCTGTAATCTACAAACAGCACTCTCACATAGTTCCCCTTACCAGTGTCTATGTGCGAAAGGGTCTTGTGGAGGAGGAAGGATATGGCGTCATCTGTGGATCTGTCTGGCCAGTATGCAAACTGTAGTGGGTCGAGGGTGGTGGGCAGTGAGGAGGTGATGAATGTCTTGATGAGTCTCTCAAAACACTTCATCACCACAGAGGTGAGCGCTATGGGCCTGAAGTCATTGGGGCTGCTGGGGTGAGGTTTCTTTGGGACTATGATGGACTTTTTAAAGCAGGTGGGAATCACACACAGTTTCAATGAGAGGTTGAATATCAGTGTAAACACAGGTGCCAGCTGGTCAGCGCAGGTCTTAAGGACACGTCCACTAATACCGTCTGGTCCAGCCGCTTTCCTGGTGTTTACACGTCTAAACGCCCTCCTCACGTCGCGCTCCGTCACAGTGAGTGTCTCCGCCCCTCCGGCCGGGAGCGCAGCGGGCTGTCGGCTTCCCGACTCGAAGCGCGCAAAAAAGTTGTTGAGTTCATCAGCCAGAGAAGCGTCGGCACTCACCGGGGGTGTGTGTGGTGCTTTGTAGTCCGTGATGGAAATGACTGTAAATGAATGGATGAATGAATGGATGACTCATTTAATGACTGTAATTTAAATGGAAGTAAACTGTGTTATGATTGGAAATAAGAATAGTAAAGGCAAAATGTAGGAGACAGTTGGGGGCAAACCAGTGAAAGGGATTATTTGAAATGGAATGTGATTAAAAATGTATTATAACAATAATAGATCCACAGTCTGGCACCACAATACAGTGAATCAATAAATAATTCCTGCTTTTTGCCTCTTTGTGGATTATTATCTTCAGTTTCAGTATTTGCAATCATCACGAAACAATGAATAAGAATTTTGAAGTGCTTTGAACAGTTCAAGTTCAAGAAGCTGAAAGGAATTACCTCAGCCTGATTTTTGTTTTCTTTTTTTTAAGGTTTTATTCTAAATGTTGCACAGCAAGAAGAACAAACATAAGACATACGGGTGTGCTATGGGGCACATTCACACTACATGTGCCTGAGAATCCACTCGCATGTTTAGAAAATCCACAATAATTGTGAATTTCTCCTTTGATCATATTTTCTCTTTATGCAATTTCATGCTTTATGACCTCTTTCCCGCTACTGTTGCATGATCCTACAAGGCTACATGTGAATTTTTCTGAGGCAATGATAATTAGCCGTGCCTGGGAATATGGTGTCTTGTGTAAGCAAGCCAAGTCATTTGATGTTAAAAAAAGGTTGAAAATCCATACCCATGGGGCTGGCAGTCACATGCTCCAGAGTCATCCACTGATTCTGTTTCCCTGGTGTCATCAGGGACATAAGTTTTGTACTCTTTCCTCTTCAAAGTTTGTTAGGTTTAGAAGCATTTCAACTCCAGCTGAACTCCTCATTAAACTAGACATATTTCACATGTTAGTTACATTTTGCTCTTCACACACTGACAAAAAAAAAAAAAAGATATAAAAAAAATCAACCTGCTTCCTTTATCCTAAGGTAACATAAATCAGGACTGAAATATATAAATCTGTTAAGTTTACATACTAAGTACCAGGAACATCAAGGCCTCTCATTTCAACACAAATTTCCCTCACTCATTTCAGAGCCTTTTTGTACTGTAGTTCGGTAGCTGCGGTTTCAGCCAAGTCACTCTGTTGACATGGCAGTTTGAATTAAAAATGAACGATGACATGAAGGATATGACAAAAACGTCAGCTCAGGAACGGGACTTTAATGAGCCACATCCAGATCAAAGCTATTAGTCGGTCTTTTCATGTACAAATTGATTGAAGGCAAAATGGTCTATATGTGATGACATGGCATTACCGAGAGGGCCAGATGCATTATTTAGATGAATATTGAAATCTTTAATAATTTAAATGGAAGTAGTGCTGAACTGGTGGTAAACAACACTATTGTGTTGAACGTGCCTCTTTTAGAGTCTTTTGGTTTTATAGATAGTGGAGCTCAATGAATAACATTTGCTGAATGCTGTTAGATTAGGTTACTGTGTTGTCCTGTACTTCCAATAAAAACACAATTTTGCAGATTGATGAGCTTGAAGCTATTTATGAGAAAGCTGTGAGCTGGATTCAGATGTGCATCACAGGGTAATTTGGACCCAGTCCCAGCGGGTTTGCTTTGAACAGTTTAATCCTACTGTGATCTAACAGAAGGGGGTTGTCAAAGGTCGGGGCGTGTAAAAATATGCACTTTATGGGTATATGTAGTAAGGTAGAGCTCCAGCTGTTTTCTTAGGACACTCACTGGATTCACAAACTAATACAACAGTGGAGACCTAAAAATTATTAGGGCCTTTTAACATCATGCACTTTAATTATTAAGAGAAACGTTTGAAAAGAGTATACAGGTTACACTAATAAGGCTAGTACAGGACAAATTAGTCTGACTGTCTGATGCGTCTGCATCTATTCATTACACACAAGGTGTCTTTTGGCATCAGTATCTTATCAGTTGACACTGCAATTTTAGCAGCCTACAAAGTCCACATTGCATTTTGTATCACTTTTATTCCAACAGCTTATTTGTTTTGTTTTAACACACTTTTTAATTTTGTTTTCCGTTGATAGTTCGGCTCACACAGCTGCACTGGGTTTAGTTAAAAAAATTTACAGACTTTATAAGAGTGTCTCTCTGCGCTTATCTGTGCTGAAGGACATCTTTTCCATAACTTAGACACACCAGCGACTTGGACAAAAGTTTGACAAAACAACTTCTTAATTCTGTGCAGATAATTTTGCAACATGTGAGCCCATAGAACAGAAAACAAGGTCACGTTGCTGCCTACAGTCTAAATTAGTTTACCATGATAATACTATACTTCCCATTTGTTGTCAAACTTCATGCTACAGTTGAGTGGTAAATTGACAGGCACTTGTTAAGGGTCTTTCTACTTTTACTGACAACTCCCAGCTCTTTATACTACAAGTCAAATTCATCCATTCATGCACAATTCTTTACTCAATTTGCATTTCAAGGAGGTCAAGATAGTGAACACCAGACACTTTGACCTCCCAACAGGTCAGCTGCTCTGTGTTTATATAATTCACGAGGCAGTTATCACAGAATTAAATAACAAAGAACAATAAATAAGTAGTAAATAAGTAATAAAGGTACATGGTCTTTGTTACATGGTCTTTTAATGTTCAAGTTAAATAAGAATGAAACTATGTGATGGCTGAAGGAAGTGGCTGGTTAGATATACAGCTTTTCCATCCATTTTCTTAACTTATTTTCCACCTCAGGGTCACAGGGGGTTGTAGCCTATTGTCATGTCCTGGGCCGGTGGCCCAGTGTTTTATGTTTTCTTGGTATGGTTTCCGTTTTCTCAGGTTGTTTTATCTGTTAGAGTTGCCCTCAGTTATTTCTAGTCCCTCGTGTCTCTCTGTATTCTGTCAGGTTTGCGTCTCTGTTCCCTTGTCATACTTCCTGTTTTATTTTGATATTCATCCAGCCCGTCTGTTGTATTCAGTTTTGCTTTCCTCTGGTCTCGTCTTAGTTATCAGTGTCACCTGTGTTCCCACCTGTTTCCTCTTCCCTCATCAGCCCTTCTGTGTATTTAAGTCCTGCGTTTTCTATGCCTGTTGTCGCGTCGTTGATGTTGTGTGCCCGTGTGTTCCTGTGCTCCCTGTGGTTCCCCTTCGTCTCCCTTCTGAACGGTTTTTGTATTGTTTTTCCCTACATTAATAAACGCCTTTAGTTATGCCCATCTCCGGAGTCCTGCATGTTTGTCCTTCCTCGTCCGTTTCCTCCCCGGCCATGACAGAACGACGCGACCATACTAAAGACCTGGCTAGCTCCGGCTGCTTCAACGGCACTCGTCTGGCGCTGGGGGGCCCAGCATTTCAGAACAGTGCCCGTCAGCGTCCTTCATCTGCGGCTCCGCTCACTGGCTTCCCCCTTCCACTGCAGTCGCGGCGGCCACGGAGGAGGGGGAGTTCCCGGCAGCATCGGTGGGGGGCCCCCCCAGACCCGAGCGGTATAACGCCGCGGATATTGTCACCGCGTCATGCGCAAACTACCGTCTCTGACCCCGCTGCTTTTCCCCTCCCTGAGGTGGCAAAGCAGACCATCATTCGGTGGGTGGACTCGTTGGTCTTTGAGCTGCTGTCTGACCCATGCGAGATTGAGCAGAAAGCTATCACAGCCAAACTGCAAGGGCTAGTGTGTGACCATCCTTGGCTGCTGGACTCTCTGCATGGGCTCGTGAAAGACTTTGTCATCACCACCCTTCATCCACAGCCAGCGCCACAGACCTCAGCTGTAGCGCCAGCTCCTCCTCAGTCGCAGTGTTCCCAGTCAGCTGTAGCTCCAGCTCCTCCTCCGTCGCAGTGTTCCCAGTCAGCTGTAGCTCCAGCTCCTCCTCAGTCGCAGTGTTCCCAGTCAGCTGTAGCTCCAGCTCCTCCTCAGTCGCAGTGTTCCCAGTCAGCTGTAGCTCCAGCTCCTCCTCAGTCGCAGTGTTCCCAGTCAGCTGTAGCTCCAGCTCCTCCTCAGTCGCAGTCTCAGACCCCTCAGTTAGCTCCAGCTCCTCCTCAGTCGCAGTCTCAGACCCCTCAGTTAGCTCCAGCTCCCTCTGCTCACCCTGCTCCCGCTCCCTTGGCTCCAGCTCCCCCTGCACCCGTACCTGTTCCGCGGGTGGGGGCAGCCGCGGACGGGCTGACCTCTGCACCCGTACCTGTTCCGCGGGTGGGGGCAGCCGCGGACGGGCTGACCTCTGCACCCGTACCTGTTCCGCGGGTGGGGGCAGCCGCGGACGGGCTGACCTCTGCACCCGTACCTGTTCCGCGGGTGGGGGCAGCCACGGACGGGCTGACCTCTGCACCCGTACCTGTTCCGCGGGTGGGGGCAGCCACGGACGGGCTGACCTCTGCACCCGTACCTGTTCCGCGGGTGGGGGCAACCAGGTCCAAGCCTTCGCATCGGTTTTCAGCGTTAGCAGCAGCAGCAGGGTCTCCCTCAGCCTCAGCTCTCCCTAGCTCTCAGTCTGTCTCCACGCAGTCAGCTCTCCCTAGCTCTCAGTCAGTTTCCACGCAGTCAGCTCTCCCTAGCTCTCAGTCAGTTTCCACGCAGTCATCTCTCCCTAGCTCTCAGTCAGTTTCCACGCAGTCAGCTCTCCCTAGCTCTCAGTCAGTTTCCACGCAGTCAGCTCTCCCTAGCTCTCAGTCAGTTTCCACGCAGTCGGCTCTCTCTAGCTCTCAGTCAGTCTCCACGCAGTCGGCTCTCCCTCAGTCTGCTCCCACGCAGCCAGCAGCTCTCCCTCGCCCTCAGTCAGCTCTAGCTCCAGTCGCTCTCCCTCGCCCTCAGTCAGCTCTAGCTCCAGTCGCTCTTCCTCGACCTCAGTCAGCTCTAGCTCCAGTCGCTCTTCCTCGACCTCAGTCAGCTCTAGCTCCAGTCGCTCTCCCTCGCCCTCAGTCAGCTCTAGCTCCAGTCGCTCTCCCTCGTCCTCAGTCAGCTCTAGCTCCAGTCGCTCTTCCTTGGTCCCCAGTGTCAGCAGTTTCAGTGCCCTCTCAGTCAGTTCCCTCAGCTCCTGCCCTCTCTAGCTCGCAGCCTGCTCCCACGCAGTCTGCCCTCTCTAGCTCGCAGTCTGCTCTTTCTGTCTCCCGGCCTGCTTCCACGCAGCCAGTCGTCTCCCGGCCTGCTTCCACGCCGCCAGTCGTCTCCCGGCCTGCTTCCACGCAGCCAGTCGTCTCCCGGCCTGCTTCCACGCAGCCAGTCGTCTCCCGGCCTGCTTCCACGCAGCCAGTCGTCTCCCGGCCTGCTTCCACGCAGCCAGTCGTCTCCCGGCCTGCTTCCACGCAGCCAGTCGTCTCCCGGCCTGCTTCCACGCAGCCAGTCGTCTCCCGGCCTGCTTCCACGCAGCCAGTCGTCTCCCGGCCTGCTTCCACGCAGCCAGTCGTCTCCCGGCCTGCTTCCACGCAGCCAGTCGTCTCCCGGCCTGCTTCCACGCACTCAGCTTCCCCAGGGTCAGCTCCCACGCACTCAGCTTCCCCAGGGTCAGCTCCCACGCACTCAGCTTCCCCAGGGTCAGCTCCCACGCACTCAGCTTCCCCAGGGTCAGCTCCCACGCACTCAGCTTCTTTGTCTCAGCCCCGGTCTCTCCCGTCGACTGCTGTTGAGTCTCTGGCCTCTGAGTCAGAGTCCCAGTTAACTCCCATGTCGCCATCATCCTCACCATCAGACTCACCCGCACTATGCCTTGCAAAGCAGCCCCAGCCTGCGCATCCAGTGTTCGAGCATCCGGAGAGTCCTGCTCAGTCCGCGCCGCCAGAGTCCTCAGAGTGTTCCGCTCAGTCCGAGCCGATGGGGGTCTCCGCTCAGTCCGAGCGCTCCGCGCCAGAGGGTCCCGCTCAGTCCGAGCCGATGGGGGTCTCCGCTCAGTCCGAGCGCTCCGCGCCAGAGGGTCCCGCTCAGTCCGAGCCGATGGGGGTCTCCGCTCAGTCCGAGCGCTCCGCGCCAGAGGGTCCCGCTCAGTCCGAGCCGATGGGGGTCTCCGCTCAGTCCGAGCGCTCCGCGCCAGAGGGTCCCGCTCAGTCCGAGCCGATGGGGGTCTCCGCTCAGTCCGAGCGCTCCGCGCCAGAGGGTCCCGCTCAGTCCGAGCCGATGGGGGTCTCCGCTCAGTCCGAGCCAGGGGGTCCCGCTCAGTCCGAGCACTCCGAGCCAGGGGGTCCCGCTCAGTCCGAGCGCTCCACGTCACCCGAGGGTTCCCCACCAGAGCCCGGGGTCGCCCTTCTCCGCCGCCGCATGCCCCGCGGTCGGCCTCCAGTGTCTGCTCCCCGTCGCCGCCGCCGCACGCCCCGCGGTCGGCCTCCGGTGACCCCTCCTCGTCGCCGCCGCCGCTGGGAGCGCGGTCGGCCTCCAGTGACTCCCCCTCGTCGTCGCCGCCGCTGGGAGCGCGGTCGGCCTCCAGTGACTCCCCCTCGTCGTCGCCGCCGCCGCTGGGAGCGCGGTCGGCCTCCAGTGACTCCCCCTCGTCGTCGCCGCCGCCGCTGGGAGCGCGGTCGGCCTCCAGTGATTCCTTCTCGTCCTCGCCGCCGCCGCCGCCGGGAGCGCGGTCGGCCTCCAGTGACTCTTCCTCGTCGCCGCCGCCGCCGCCGCTGGGAGCGCGGTCGGCCTCCAGTGACTCTTCCTCGTCACCGCCGCCGCCGCCGCTGGGAGCGCGGTCGGCCTCCAGTGACTCTTCCTCGTCGCCGCCGCCGCTGGGAGCGCGGTCGGCCTCCAGTGACTCTTCCTCGTCGCCGCCGCCGCTGGGAGCGCGGTCGGCCTCCAGTGACTCTTCCTCGCCGCCGCCGCCGCTGGGAGCGCGGTCGGCCTCCAGTGACTCTTCCTCGTCGCCGCCGCCGCTGGGAGCGCGGTCGGCCTCCAGTGACTCCTCCTCGTCGTCGCCGCCGCCGCTGGGAGCGCGGTTGGCCTCCCTCGTTGGGATTTTGCTTTGTGGCCCCTTGGCCTCTGCGGCCTCCTGAACTATGTTTTCTGTTTTGGGCCTTCCCCTGAACTCTTCTGACCTGTTTTTGGATTCCTGTGTTTTGTTTTGGTTTTCCCATGGACTCCCCTGCACTTTGTACTGTTTTTGGCCTGCCTTGTTGTTTTTTGTTTTGTCCCCTGTGTTTTGGTTTTGTCCCTGGGCCTTCTTCCTTGTTGCTCCCTGCCTGGTTTTTGTTTTTTTGTTTCGGGCCCTCCTTCCTGGTCCCCCGCCTCCCGCCCTGGTCTGGTTTTGTTTTCTTGTTTTGGCCGTCAGGAGCCGGCCTTTGAGGGGGGGGGTACTGTCATGTCCTGGGCCGGTGGCCCAGTGTTTTATGTTTTCTTGGTATGGTTTCCGTTTTCTCAGGTTGTTTTATCTGTTAGAGTTGCCCTCAGTTATTTCTAGTCCCTCGTGTCTCTCTGTATTCTGTCAGGTTTGCGTCTCTGTTCCCTTGTCATACTTCCTGTTTTATTTTGATATTCATCCAGCCCGTCTGTTGTATTCAGTTTTGCTTTCCTCTGGTCTCGTCTTAGTTATCAGTGTCACCTGTGTTCCCACCTGTTTCCTCTTCCCTCATCAGCCCTTCTGTGTATTTAAGTCCTGCGTTTTCTATGCCTGTTGTCGCGTCGTTGATGTTGTGTGCCCGTGTGTTCCTGTGCTCCCTGTGGTTCCCCTTCGTCTCCCTTCTGAACGGTTTTTGTATTGTTTTTCCCTACATTAATAAACGCCTTTAGTTATGCCCATCTCCGGAGTCCTGCATGTTTGTCCTTCCTCGTCCGTTTCCTCCCCGGCCATGACACCTATCCCTGCTGACACTGGGGCAGAAGTGGGGTACACTTGGGGTTGTCATCCCATCACATGGCCAACTTAAAATTTGACTCATCAAATACAAGCTTACTAACTTATTAAGCATATATTTGTTCTGTGAGAGGAAATCTGTGCAGGCACGGAGAAAACATGCAATTTTCTCACAGAATGGCTGAGCAGGAGGTTTAAACCCAGAGTCTTGTTTTGTGTGAGACAGCAGTGCTAACCACTGCATCACCAGGTCACCCTGCCCTGCAAATATGGCTGCTCTAGTTCTTATGATAATTATACTCTTCTGCAACCTGTGACTAATCCACAATAAGAAAACCTATGTTGATCTATATAGTAGGTCTGCTTTGAAACTGACTCCAGCTCAGTCATGTCAATAGTGATCTTGGATTAGATCCTTCATCATCAGTTCTATAGCAATGAACTCAATCTCTTGTTGTTCACGTTCTCTGTGTCCTTCTTCGTTTCTGTCCCTCTAGCTTTGACCTATCATGACTCCAAAGCAATTCTCAGAGGCTGGTTGTCATGTAAGATGGATAAAGGCATCAGCAGATGGCCTGTGGTGGGGAGGGCGATGTTAGATATGATGGAGATTCAGGACGTAGAGCTTCAAACCAAATTCAGAATCCACATCTTAGAGCAAAAATAGAATCTTGAGTTTCTCTTCCGTTTGATTGACCCCATGCTGAGGTGATAATACTTTTTCTCTCTCCGGCTTTTGGCGAGTCATCTGCATCTGAGTTTCCTCATTTCTTCTCCCCACCTCCCTCTTTCAGCACAAATGCGCAGGGGTCAGCTGCCATATTAGACGGATGGAGCTATCACAAAGACTGTTGCAACTCCTCGCTGGAGATGAGTTGAACAAGAGGTATTAGGACGCGTCATCAACTTAATGAAATGTAAACAAAGAAAAAGCTGGCCTTTTGAAACAGCAGGGTAATAATGGCAGGAAAAAAACAAAACACTCTGCTCTGCATTCTTGGATTGCACGTCTGTTTTTGCAAAGCTGTTGTGAATCCCAGTCTTATCCACATTGACCCTGAACCCACTCTCACAGGTCAGCTGCCATTTTAGATGGATGGAGCCATCAGCTGTACTGACCTTTTTAGTCTAAATTACTGACTACTGGCTGGCCGGTCGACTGTAGGCTCTCCGTCTGTCTCTATTTCCCTTTTTTTCTACTCCTGTGTTTTTCTGTTAGGCAACAAACACTGCAACCCTGCATCCTTGCACTGGCTTTTTTTTTCTAGCTTTTTTTGTTTTTGCACAAAGAATAATCGGATGAGAGTATGAGGCTAAACAGTGGCTACACCATGGCACATTGAAACAACACAGGCTGGAGGATTTATTCCATCCCAGGCCACTGTATATACAAGCCACCAGACAAATGTGATTATGTCACATTATTAAGCTTTTCCTGCACACTTCTGTTGGCAAACAATTAATTTTAATGATATTTTGGACAACAAACAGCAGTGCTATCAGTCAGTTCTTTCACATTAATTACTGTCTGTGTTGTCTTCTTCTTGGAAAATGAATCACACTCAGAATGAGTTTAGGAAGGTGGAGAGAAAGTCTCTGACAATATCTGTACAAAAACTATGTAAAAAGAACAATTATGAGGAATATTATGTGGCAGATGACATTATATGAACATTTCCTATAGCTACAAACCCAATTCCAAAAATTTGGGACACGGTGTAAATTGTAAATAAAAAATGAAAACAAACAGAATGCAATTATTTGCAAATCTAATAATCCCATGTTTTATTAACAATACATTATAGAAAACATGTTTAATCTGAAGAAATGTATAATTTTAAGAAAAAAATAAGCAAATTTAAAAATTGATGACAGCAATATTTCTCATAAGTTGGCAGAGGGCCATGTTTACCACTGTGCAGAATACACTCTTCTTTTATCAACAGTCCATAAACATCTGGGGTCTGCAAGGGTGTAACTTTTGGTCCAGCATTAGGGGGGGTTAAGCTCGCTGCCTATTTATTTATTTATTTATTAAATCATTTACGTTCCACAAACATAGCCATTAGCAGAGATGGCAAAAGTACTGACATTCTGTACTTAAGTAGAAGTACTTGTGTTAAAAAATACTCTGGTAAAAGTCGAAGTACTGGTTCAACTTCTTTACTTAAGTAAAAGTAAAAAAGTACAGGCTCTGAAATGTACTCAAAGTAAGAAAGTAAAAGTAGTTCTTTGGAGGACATTTCTACCTGCTATTTTTCTGTAAAGCTAACTAAACCTCATTATATATTATTGTAATAATATAAAATAGTACATGAGAATACAAATGTTATTCCAATCTAAATTTTAATCCTAATGAATGCACTCAGCTTGAATCTGTTATGTAGGACACAAACTGTGAAAGGGAATTTAAACACAGCTCTATTCTGTGTGTCCGCCATAGTAGAGGGTGACTGTGCCTCCACCTAAACACCAACATGAGGATACTCAGGGGTTACAGTGGGATTCAGAAGGTGGAGGAACCCTAAGATCAGCTGTAGTGGCTCTGCATGGGGAGGAGAATCACAGCTTTGTATTGTGACAGCATCCGGGCTGTAGAAATGTTGGATTCAGTGAATGAATCTCAGCATCAGCAGCTTTGATTCAAACTCATCTCTGCTGCACTGATGTAACCTGTAACTCTGACCATGAACACAGCCTCTGTGCACCAACACAGAGCTTTACTGTAAATACAGTACAACAAGATAACCTGTTTATTACACACTAAACTGCAGTATTTTCATAGAATCTTTGAATTACACAAAGTCAGCGTACTTCAGTTTGTTTTGCAGTCCTTACCTTTAAATCTAACCTCTCTTCTTCCTCTCCTGTCCTCTTTCTCCATCTCTGAGTGAACGTCTCTCTCTTTGCTCTCCCTGAAATACAGCAGCTCTTCTTTTAGCTAGCAGACACACTGTGTGACAAACTGCACGCACTTTGTGTGTCTGCTGATATTTGCTGAGCATTTAAACTTTGCATTTACCTGCCACACATTACTCCCTTTATGCTCGCTCCTCTTCAGTAGCCTAGCTAAGCTGTTTATGTCCCACGAGCACAAGCCCTGGTGATGGAGGATACACCAGTTCGATTGTCTCTTACATGTTATTATTCTTCCGTTTAGGTTCAGATCGTTTGATGTTTGACGGAAACGCAAACTTCTCTCAGACGTGTTAAACCTAAAGTAACGAGTCTGTGTTGAAAAATGTAAGAAGTAGAAAGTACAGATACTTGTGTAAAAATGTAGGGAGAAAAAGTAAAAAGTAGTCAGAAAAATAAATACTCAAGTACAGATACCTGAAAAATGTACTTAAGTACAGTAACGAAGTACTTGTACTTCATTACTTCCCACCTCTGGCCATTAGTAATTAAACAAGAGCAGACTTAAACCCTTCATGCCATTTTCAGTAATTATGCTTAAATGTACATATATGACATTGTAAATTTTGATATCAGGTCAAATTTACCTAAAGACAACTGCAGCTGTGTACCTAATTCATATAAGACTGCGGTAGCTTCACATCATTCATTTACAAGGGGGTGTTGTTGTCGACCAACAATGAAAAATTGTTAGTTGTCTGCTTTTTGTCCTCTTTTCATTTTTTTGAACTACACCCACTCCCCAGCAGCTGCTTCCACAAGCAAACGGTGAACGGTGCTTAGTAGAGGTTGGGTGATACCAAGTTTTTGTGTGTGTGGGGGGGGGTGGGGTGGGGTGGGGTTACATTACAGAATGATTAAACATGCTAGTATTTTACCCAAAATTGATAATGAAAAAAGAAAATTAACATGTTATTCATGTAAGATGTTTTTTGTGAATCAAAATGATGTGACTTTATTGGGGGTGGGGTTATAGTGATTGGATCAGATTATTGGGGGGGGGTCATAACCCCCCTATCCTCCCGGAAATTACGCAAATGGAGGTCTGAGGTGGAAACTCTGGACTACAGACTACAGGCCAGTTCAGCACTCTGATTCTACTATGAAGCCACGTTGATGTATTAGATGCAGTATATGGTTTACCATCATCTTACTGAAAATATGCAATCCTTCCCTGAAAAACATGTTTTCTGGATGGGAGCTGATGTTGCTCTAACACTTGTATATACCTTTCAGCATTGATGGTGCCTTTCCAGATGTGCAAGCTGCCAGTTCTATAGGCACTGATGCAACCGAGCGCTGGTAACAGCCAGACGGTCTCTCTCCTTTTCACTTCTGAGGACGCAGTGTCCATGTGTTCAAAAATGAATTTCAGTTTTTAATTTGTCTGACTACAGAACAGTTTTTCACTTTGCCTCAGTCCATTTTCCTTTCACAGTTTCACTGTCTGCAAACTGTGTTCCCAGACACGGATTTCTGGAAGTATTCCTGAGCTCATGCAGTGAACTCCGTGGCAGAATCGTGTCTGTTTATAATGCAGTGCTGTCTGCTGCACATGCATCCAACATTGATTTTTGGCCTTGTCCTGTACACACAGAGATTTCTCAAAATCTTTTGATGACATTATGGATTTTAGATGATGAGATATTCAAAGTATTTGCAGATTTATATTGAGGAACATTATTCTGAAGTTGTTGTACAATTTGTAGTCAATCTGAAGGTCTTTGCAGATTGATTGCAGAGAACTCATCTTTCATTCTGAGAAACTCTTCCCCTCTGCAAAGCTCTTTAATCATGTTACTGACCTTCTGCCAGTTAATATTTGCAAAATGTTCCTCCAGCTGTTTCTTTCTAGTACCTCTTACTTTTTTAGCCTTTGTTACCCCTGTCCCAACTTTTCTGATACATGTAGCTGCCATCAAATTCAAAATGAGCTCATATTTGTTTTTTTATGAAATAGTAAAAGGTCCCAGTTTAAACCTTTGACATGTTTTTTTTGTTCTGCTGTGAATAACTGATGGGTTTATGAGATTTTGCATATCATTGTATTATGTTTTTATTTACATTTTAATCCATGTTGTAACATTTTCAGAATTGAGTTTGTAAAAACCAGAAGGTCTGCAACAAAGTCCAAACCACCTGTTACATTTAAGAACAGAGGGGCCATTCACAACATTTAAAAGAAGAAATGATGAACTTCTACCAGAATACCACATCATCTGTCAAACGAGTCATGTCATGGGCATGTATAATGCCCACTGTAATTGGCTCTAATTCCTAAATCCTTGCAAACACCACTGTGCTGATGTACAGAGGTAAAATACCAATAATTGTGTTATTGTGCAAAAATATATGGACTACACATGCCTGAACCACCTCAGCTATCTCTTTTCCATGCTGAGGAGTAGTGCTACCATCTCTAGGTTAACCATAGACACCCTTCAAAGAAAGCTCAGATCTGGCCATAGGTAGGCCTGTCTGGCCATTTGATTGTAGGCACATGGAACTAATTAGTCGGTGTTAGGAAAAGATCTTTCCTTGGATTAAAATAAACTCCAGAATAACATTAACCACGTTAAAAAGATAACCAGAGTTCCAACCCATTAACATGTTTCTTCTGTTTCTCTCGTCACACTGCAACACTTTTTTGTTACAAAGGGAGAAACAGGTGAAAACAAATGATGTGATAGTGTTACGGTGGATGTTGAGAGAAAAAAGGAAACAGGCAGGGTTTTGTCGCTTCCTGAGAATAAATGGATACTCCTCCTAGGATCATTTTAACGCATCATAAACTCTCCCCTTCTCTTGCTTTCTCTCCTGCTTTTCCCTTTCTTTCCACAGCTCCCCCTTCGCATTCATTTGAAAGGTGCATGCCTCAGAGGTTTGACTAATATTCCCAACGGGCTGTCAAAATTCATATGGAGGCAGCCTTTTTCTCCCCCTCGTTGAAAGCAGAAACCGACCGTTGCCCTTTGTTATAGGGAAAAGTGACACTTCAAAGAGATGCAGTATTGTAGGAAATAATTTGTAGAAAGCAGAAACAGAAGAGAGAAATCAGTGGAGTTAAATACGTGTGAAAATGAGAAGCAGGATGATTGCAGGCTGTTTCCCACATCATCTTCTTTGTGTCCTGCTGATCAGTGAACATAACTGAGCATCTGGAAGCTGTTGAAAAATGATCTCCTGCTTGATTTATGTCACCGCCGTCACATTTAACCCACAAAGTGAATCAACAAAGGATTCCTCGAAGAAACTTTGCTGATTTGGACTTTTCCATAGACACCCTCACATGTCAGATTGTAGACGTGATGTAATCTGTATCAGAGCCTGGCTTTGATGTCAGGAGCATCAAACACTTAATTCCAAATGTCAAAGTGAGTCCTCACATACAGCACAGTAGCTCCAAAAGAAGTTAAAAGAGGTAAGAAATCTGTCATTTTCTCAGACTGGTATCCTTATAGCAATTTCTTATTGGATGGTGATATTAACTACAAACTCTTGGACTACAATTCTCTAACCAGTGGTAGTAGTTTAGGTTCCTAAACCTAACTAACCATGGCTTAAGGATTTTGTCAATATTGTGCTAAGAGTTCAATAAGTGGTGCACACTTGTTCCTTTAACCGTAGAACACTATAACGTCGGGTGAACGTGAGAGCGATAGTGTTACAAAACTCGCGCTAGTGTTCTCGGGTTAATGAGTAACTATTGTGACAACCACAGTTAAACATAGCTGGAAATGCCCACATACACACCCACCACTCACCGATTTGTTCTTGGTTGGCATCAACATTAAACACTCACCCATAAAACAGCAGGAGATGTCAGCTGAGGTGGGAGCAGGAGTGGTGTAAGGTCAGAATATGCATAGATCGTATATTATCGGCTGGATGTGCTGGTGACATCTGTCCTCTGGAAAAATCCACAATATTTCCTGTAACCTTGTGAAATCTCTGGACTCTCATGTAGCAGCTCCAGCCACAGAAACACTGAAATCCCGGAGTGGGTTTACTGGATCAGACTGGACAAACTGATGGCTTAGTGAGAAGTTTGATTTTGTTTGAACTGCAGAAAAAGGACTGCTAAAGAAAGGGAACTGTTTTATTTGTGGGTGTAAATAAGAGGGAAAGAAGCAGAAGTTGAACTGGAAGGCTGGGTGGGTGGGAGGCCCTTAAGTGGAGTGTTTTTTCCTGATACAAAAGTTTGGAAGGTTTTTTTGTTTGTTTGTTTGTTTTCTTTCTGTGTGTGTGTGTGTGTGTGTGTGTGTGTGTGTGTGTGTGTGTGTGTGTGTGTGCTGTTTGAACATATTTTTTCATGGTTCTTTCTAAAACTGTTCTTGGGTTTGATTCCATTCAATGCTCAGTGTGATAAGTACGTTCCTCTGCTTGCATCCTTTGTGTGGTCAAAGGGAAAACTTTGTTCTAAAAATAAAATATTACATGTCAAAAAAGAGACCTGACTGTCATCCCAAGGGAAACCCCCCCCCCAAAAAAAACCAAATGCCTAAGCAAACAGTGACACTATGAACATGAAAGTAATCAGGAATCTCTTCACACGGCCTTCCTTTGAGCATCTACTTAGTTTTTTGTTCTCCTTTTCTCTCACTGAATGGAAAAGTAACAAGAATATGTGAGGCTGGGTATTATAAGTGCATCATATATTGCTACTTAGTACACAGATACATTAGTTTTGGTACTGGACGTTGATGTGAACACTGACCAGCAGGGGGAGCACCAATCATGTTCAGGGACAGTAAGGAGCACTCACTCACTCTGCCTCAAAGCTCCCTGAGGTTATGATGTGGTCTGACTAGTCGTGGACTCTTGGTTGGTTTGAAATCTGCTGCATTGATTAAAAAAAAAAAAAAAAAAAAAAAAAAAAAAAAAGCCTTTCATAGAGAATCCAGTTTAATGTTTGGCAATTATTTTGTTACAGTTTGAGTTTGCTAAAAAAGTGCAGCTTCATGTATACATCCTCACAAGTATTAGTCTCTTACTCTCTTCTTGGAAACATTTCAGTGAACAGCCACTAATTAGTTTTTTTACTGGAGTGGGAATGTGCTTTATTCTATATGGTAGAAGAATAGGCCCTATTAGCACAAAACAACATGAGGCATATTGTGCCTAACAGTAACAATACAATAATATTTATTCCTACATTAAATTTGTTTTTGCTATAAACTCTTTGCTATAAATTAAACTCTTTTTGTGACTATTTAAAACTTTGTCAGGAGACATTTTCGGACATTTGTGGCATGTTACTTTTGGCAGCTGGAGAACAACTGACACAGTTGCATGAATAGTAGATTTAAATGTAACAACTGATGGAAACAATAAGTTCTCTTTGTAGTCCAATTTATTTCAGCTTGATCAGCTGTCTTCATTTGCTACTTTCACTTTGAAACATGGATAGATAAGTCTGACACTGCTATGACTATGAACTGTCTGTGGTTGAGATAAAGTCACATATCTCTTTATATCTGATCTCCTTTTACTCAAGAGGAAAAACACTTTATTCTCTTTCATCTCTATTTGACACTGAGCATATCAAGAAGAACAACTCAACAAGTGCAATCGAGTCATGCATTTTATTACAGGGTCAATGATCTTTAAGTTTTGAACTAATGGTGTAACAGCTGTCTGCTTTTGTACAGCTGTGCTTGTTTTGTTATCTTAGAGGGACAGTGAAGTGTTGAGTAATCACAGAATGATTTAAGGCGTGAAATGATACTCATGAGTCTTGTTGTAAAACACGTGGGCACGTGTATTTGATACAAAAACCTGCAAACAGGCACATAGACCTAAAAACAAGCTTCTTGATGTTGCCTTATGTCATTTGTACAGTGCATTTTCTCTCAAAAGCCAGCTTTTAAAAACATTATTTACTGGCCCTGTAAAATAGTGAATTAACATGTCTAATGTAAAATAACATGAAAAACCTGTCATTGTGAATAAACATATAAAATGTATATATAGTTTTTAAACAGTCTTTGATGTCGACTGTAAAAATACAGTCCCAAACATAACTCCACAAACATGCAATGTTTATTTATTTGATTAAGCAGTTAAATTACAGTTCAGTGGCATTAAAAAACATATCTAAAATGTGATAGAATGACAGTGAAATAAGTCAATTTCTGTAATTGTCCATGGATGTTGTGTATCTATAAACATATTTGCCACAATAATTGTGAAAGAGTCTGTAACAATGTGTAAGTATTAGTAAATTTAGTATTTAGTATTAGTCAAAAGCTATAATTATGTCATTTCAGAGATGTGTATTTATTTAGTTGTTATGTATCTTTTAGAATGATTGACCAAAATTGTTAAGACTACAGAAAAGTAATAATACTTGTTTTTTTCTCTCTCTTTCAGGCCCACTAGCATCTCTAAACATTTGTATTCTTCATTTGTGATGCTTTTCCAGGCTTTTGCTACAGCCTCATTCAGTCTCCTCTTCAACAGGTAAAATGCTCTGTAGGGTTTAAGTCTTGAGATTAACTAGGCCAGTCTAAAACCTTCCACTTCCTGCCCCTGATGAGCTCCTTTGTAGTTTTGGCAGTCTGTTTTGGGTCATTATCTTGCTGCATGATGAAGGATCTCCTAATCACTTTGGTTGCATCTTCCTTTAAATTGACTGTTAGGATGACCGTAGCGGCTGAATTGAAATAGGAGGCTTGAGGCAGTTGTGACGTGCTGACCCACAGGTGATTTATGCACCAACATTCATAACATACACACAAAAAAAAACCAAACTGTACAGCACAATGGTGGCCAGGGTTTCAACAACAGTCTGATCTTAACTGGCAGCCTTTTATAGACTGCTGCTAATTCACCACTTGGGCCTAACCATTCTCTGGGGTACACAAAAAAAAAACTATACTACCAAACTAAACACACAACTTAGCTAATTAACTTTATTAACATTAAAACAATACTACACAACACAAAATCGATTACATAAAATACTCCTCCAATAGACCCACCATACAAAATGTACAAATCAAACTGGTAATTGCTTCTTCAATCCCTTTTCCAATTCCTTGGTATAACCTGTAACCCTTAAAAGGCTCTCAGGAACCTGGGGACTCTTTTGGCTGGAACACCTTTTGGAGAAAGTACAGGTAAGCAATCTCGGTTTAACTGTTTACCTTTTTAAAATATCAATAAATGCCAACCATTAAAACATTAATTCTAAAAAAGGTTAAGATGTAGTTCCTGTTGATTTACCAAACCTGCCATCGTAAAACAACATTTGTTCCTACGCAGACCTTCACCAGCACCAGCTGGGAAACTACAAACAGGGATCCACAACACAAATAAAACATATCAAACCCTTAATGTGGCTGCATTCCTTTACTTGTCTGCTAAAACCATTTATTCATATTCCGCCCTAAACATGTAATGAAGATCTTCGTTACATTGACAGATAAAATGTTTCTTGAGACTTCTGAGTTCATCATGCGTGACATCATCAATGAAGATTAATGACCCAGTCTCAGAAGAAACCACGCCACCCCAAGCCATGACATCACCTCCACTGTGTTTCACAGATGAGCTCATATGTTTGGGATCATGAGTAGATCCTTTTTTTCTCCAAACTTTAGCCTTTTCATCACCTTGGTAAAGTTTCATCTTTGTCTCGTCAGTCCATAAAACTTTGTCCCAGAATTTCTGAGGCTTGGAGGGGAGTGTAGGTGCCCTCCCGAGTCAGTTACATAGTCTGAAAAATTATCAGAAAAATTCTTGAAAGAGTAGTTGTTAAACAGCTAACTGATTATTTGCAGAGGAATGGTTTATTTGAAGAGTTTCAGAATTCATCACAGTACAGAAACAGCATTAGTGAAGATTATAAATTATCTCCTTATGGCTTCTGACAGTGGATCTCTGTGCATGTCCTGCCAGACCTCAGCATGCCGTAGGTATTTAAGGTGCTGCACTGAAGTGGTTTGACTCATATCTATCTAAGAATCCAATTTATTCATGTAAATGTGAGTCTTCTTCACACATCTGGATGACCTCTAATTTACTGCTTCTAAATTCAGACAAAACTGAAGTTATTGTACTCAGCCCTTAAAATCTTAGAAACATCATATCTAACCAAATACTTATACTGAATAGTATTACCTTGGTCTCCAGTGACACTATGAGGAATCTCAGAGTCATTTTTGAACAGCATCTGTCCTTCAATGCACACAGTGGGCTGGCTGTGGCTCAGGAGGTAGAGCAGGTCATCTACTAATCAGAAGGTGGGTGGTTTGATCCCTGGCTGCTCCAGTCTGCATGCCAAAGTATCCTCAGGGCAAGATGCTGAACATGAAGTTGCTCCTGATGCATCCATCACTTACTGTAAGTGCTGTTATGAATGTGTGTGTGTGAATGAGACATCTTGTATAAAGTGCTTTGAGTGCTCAGGTAGACTAGAAAAGCAGTATATAAGAACCACTCCATTTACCATATTAAATAAATATGTAGGCTTGGTTTCTTGTATTTGCACAATATCACTAAAAATAGAAACAGAGTGATGCTGAAAACTAGTTCATGCATTTACTGTATTATTTCTGGGCTGGGACATTAGAATTATTACTATCAGAGGTCTCTGAAAAGCCTTCAGCTGATCCAAAATGCTGCAGCTAGAGTCCTGGCAGGGACTAGAAAGAGAGAGCAGATTTCTCCCATACTGGCTTCTCTTCATTGGCTCCCTGTTAAATCCAGAATTACATTTAAAATCCTTCTCCTCGCATACAAAGTTTTCAATAATTAGGCCCCATTTTATCTCAAAGACCTCATAGTCCCATATCACCCCAACAGAGCACTTCACTCTCAGACTGCTGGCTTACTTGTGGTTCCTAGGATACTTAAGAGTAAAATGGGAGGCAGAGCCTTCAGCTTTCAGGCCCCTCTTCTGTGGAACCAGCTCCCAGCTTGGATTCAGGAGACAGACAACCTCTTTATTTTTAAGATTAGGGTTAAAACTTTCCTTTATGATCAAGCTTATAGTTTGGGCTGGATCATGAACCTGGATCATCCTTTAGTTACACTGCAATAGACCTAGGCTGCTGGGGGGGTTCCCATAATCCACAGAGTGTTTCTTTTTCATTCACTTATTGGTGTCAAGGGTACTGTGAACAGGTGAATTTGCACCAAAATGTTAAGGATGTTCAAAAATTACACTTGTCGTAGCTGTGATGTGTCTGTGAAAACCCTTAAAGGTTATCTATACATCATCTAGTGGTACACAAAAATGAGGTACATTACCATTGTGCATGTTGTGTAGCTGGTTGTTGCTTTCAAATATTTATCATCAACTTTTATCGTCTTTTTCACAGTGTGAGACTTTGCAGGGACCTATGAAAAGTAAAAATCAAATGTACTCCTGATAATAAAGTAGTAGTATTAGTATTTTTCTCAGTGTTGCCTCCATGTGGTCCTTCTGTGTTATTCACGCTGTAAAGTTTTTTATCCCCGTTGTAAATTATTGTTTCTCACTTCCTGTTTTATGTTGTAGTCATTTGTCTCCTGTCTGGCATTTATTTTTGCTTCCTTTATATCACTGTCTTGATTTGTTTCAGCTGTGCCTGTCTATATATACATCCCCCCAATCCTTCTGTGTATTTATACCCTATTTCCTTTGGTCTTTTTCAGACCATCTGTTAACCTCCTCTTGTGTACAGTCCTGTTCTCTGAAAAAGTTTAGATTTCCCTCTTTATTTTTCCCTCTGTGGACTTCTGCTTTACTGTATCAGGGAATTCTGCATGCAGCCTAATTAAAGGTTAGTCTTTAGTTTAACTTTCTGGTCTCTCAGTCCTGCATTTGCATACCTCTCATTCCACACTTCATGACAGATGACAAATGCACATGCAAGTGCAAAAAGCTTCTACACAGTAACATTCACTGTCAGATCACCCAAGAGAATGGGGGTGCCAGTGGCAGACCAGCCGGCTCTGGTATTCTTTGGGGAATGCCAATCGAGCACAAGACCCACTATAGGTTGTTGGGACCTCATTCTACTTCCATAGAGTCTGTTTCTGACAGTTTGGTAACTTTGTGGGACTGGTAGTATTTGTTCTGTCCCTCCTTATGTAAAGAAGCAAACACTGGTCCTGCCACTGAGTTGATGCCCTTCTACAGCATCTCTACCGCACTCTAGAGATTGTGCTGGGAGACACAGCAAACTTTCTTGCAACTCCACCTATGCACATGCCATCCTGGTGGAGCTGCACTACCTGTCCAGCCTGCTTGTACCTTCTCATGCTACTAGCAGTGATACAAACATTGGCAAAAAGCAAAACTAGAAAAAGTCAGTCAGGAGGGATAAGAGATGCTACTGGTTTTTGGCCACCTTTCCTTGAGAGTGGGCAACTGTTTCATTCTGTTTTACAGTGAACCTGAACTGTACCTGTTGCAAGCTGCAGCTGGACTGAAACATAACTTCGCTTTCTACAAGTGTCCAAAGATCTTCAGGTACCTGCAGCACTAGGGGGACTTGCCATGTTTAGTGGAACTCTACGTTTAGGGTACTCCTGGTTTAATTGGTAGACATTTTTAATTTTTGTTCTGTTTATACAGATGATATTATTAGGTATTTTCCTTATTTTCACTCATGTAAATACCTTATTTAACACAAAAATTTGTAAAAAACAAAAACAAAAAAACTTCAACAATTATATTTTAATTTGCAGATTTTTTTTCTTTTCTTTGTGATATTTCTTATTCTTATAGCGCTTTTATCTCTACTTGAGTATCAGAGAGCAACTTGGGATTTAGTATCTAGCTTAAGGACACTTTGGCATGCAGACTGGAGCAGCCAAGATTCAAACCACCGACCTTACGATTAGTAGATGACCTGCTCTACCTCCTGAACTGCAGCCACCCCAATGAGGTCAGAGAGATGGATGGAAGGGTCATTTAAACATTTTACACAATTTGAGTGAAAATCTGGAAAACTGGTGGTGTGCCAGCATGATCTGACAATATTCCACAGAGTTTCTTGGAATGTCCAGAATGTCTTCAGGTGCCCCATAAATGTCCTTTGGAATTAAGGTACAGTGAGTGGAAGGAAGTCAATTAAGGTTAGAAGTCCATGGAGTATTTCTTCAAAGCTTCAAAGCTCATCGTTCTGCTGAAGTGTGACTCCTTTTTCACAAAGATGCAACACAGAGGGTGGAGCTTATTGTCAAAAACAAAAAAAAAATGCTTTGGAAGTTGTTTACTTGCCCCTACCAGTCCTATAACCCCTAAACACAACTACCACTACCTTCTTTTGGCATAATTTTTGCTCATTGAAGCCTTGTGTTATTTATTTCTGATTCATTTCTGTATCTGGAATGAAGTTGATTTTCTATGTCGCAGTGAATCAATGTTTGTTTTATAGGCCCACACTCTGCCCTCATAGAAACTTTCATCCTAGCCATTAGTTGACACAGAGAAGCCCTATACTTAGAATACCAATTTTCTCCTGCTCCAGTCCATGACAAATGTAACTCAGTGTGGAGTCACACCTCCAGCTGCTGAATCGTCTCTTAATTAAGCTGTTGGATAGAAATACACTGGCAAGCTTTGAGCACCCTTTTGAAACAGGAACTTATTTATTTATAGTGATTTATACTGATGTTATTGTCATGATGCTGGGTCTGTGACCCAGCGCTTTTAGTTGTGGACTTTTTAATTCTGTTATTTATTGTCTTTGATTCTTAGTTTAATGTGATTTTTGCAGTTTTGAGTTTTTCTCCTTCTTTTAGTGATTCCTGGTTGCTTTCTTTATTTGATCCTTTGGCCTTCTTAGTTTTCTTATCTGAGTTCTGTTCTGGGTTATAGTTTATTCATATTTAATTTGTGTGTTTCCCTGTGTTGTCTGTGACAAGTCTGCATTTCTGTCATATTTAGTTTTTATCTGTTATAATTTGCTAGTCTCTTGTCTTGTGTGCTTTGTGTTTAGTTTTGCGTCCCCTTGTCTTGTTGGTTGGATTCTGTTCACCTGTGTTCCCAGCTGTGCTCTAACTGCCTCATGTGTATTTAAGCCCTCAGGTGGCCTTAGGTCTATGTCACATTCTCCCTCATGCCTCATGGTTGTGTGCCTTCCAGTTCTGTGGTTTCCAGGCCCGCCTTATTCTGTATGTTTGGTTTATTTTGTGAGTAAACAGCAATAAAACTGAGTCCTGAGTTTATGTTTCGCCTCTGGAGTTCTGCATTTGGGTCCACACTCTCTGCCTGCCACACAGCCAATGCATGACAATTGTCTGATATGGAGCTTTTGTCCATCACTTACTGGAAAAGGGGCTTATTCAGTTTCAGTCTCATCTAGGCATTCACAACAACATTTTAAAATGCTTGTCTTAATTCTTTTTCCTTTCTTGTTCTTTAATGTTTGGGTTTTGTTTTTAGCATGTTTAACAACAAAAATCAGAATAAAAAATTATGAAAATTCCAAAAATGTGTAAAAAATTATTTAAAACACATCTTTTTTTTTTTTGTTTTGTTTTATTACAGATCTGAAACAATCACCAATATGAAAGTACATGGTGTTTCTCCTATAAGCCGCTCCCCTCTAATATACTGATGTACTGAATCATTTGAGTGATATATATCCCACTTTCCCTCAGGGTTAGCTGGTTTGGAACAGCACTCTTCACATAAGTGCAAACAATGTGAGAGTGTGTCAGGAGGGGTTGCAGAAACCAGGTTGGAATCAGGCCTTGTTTTCTGGTCTGGTGCCATGTTTCTCACTGCCACAATGCTAAGCAGTAACCAATGTTACACAGAAGGCTTACAGCAGGTGCATGATTTCTGCAGGTTGATTTACATGTAGACGAAAAAGATTGCAGCTCAAATCCACTTGACCATCTTTAAACCCTTTTTCACCAGTCCGACCTTTGGTGAAAAAGGGTTAACATGGTAAAGGGCCTGAGTTTGCTTTCATCTGAAAGCTGGCAACAAGTTACCCATTAGAGGAGACCAGGGCCATTTGCCCACAAGGGTTAGTTAATAGTAAATGTTGTATTTTTTAGCATAATTTAAGTATGTGTGATAAAAGAAAACATTTTGATAAGTATATGCAGCTTATATATTACATATCTACATTTCTATTTCTATGGTTTTATCACATTTACATGTAAATATAAGTGGACTTTGAGCACTTACATGCATGCTCACTGATGCTTGTCAAACACCACATGCTTGGCTGTATTGCATCCATGTTTTTGAGGAAATGTGCTTTTCTGATGGCTCTTTGTGTGTGTGTGTGCGTGTGTGTATGCGCCTGTGTGTGTGTCCACTGTGAACAGGTCTGTGTGTGATATATCAGCGTGAGCCACCTGTTCTTGAAGCACTGTGGCGAGCGAGAGGTCTGGATCTGCATGAATCCTGTAGAGCTGACACCTGTCAGCCTGTCAGCTCGTCTGCTTAACTGTCCTGTCCTGCACTGGAAAGCAGCTTCCAGCACTGATAACCCACAGACCATGTCTAACACTGACAGCTCCAGTGCCTTACATGGGGACATTGGGAAAAGACACAGACAACAGATAAGCTCAAAAGATGCTTCAATTCAAACATCTCGTTATGTTAGTGTCAATTAAGCTGTAGGAGGATGAAGAAGACTGCTGGTGCAAAGGTATTGTCCTTTGTGTCTGGGTACTACTCTTCATTCTTACAAAAGAAGCTTTTACATGGTAAATTAAAGCAAAGATCCAGTCTGATAGCATCTTACTGAAGATATAAACCAGGTCACAAGTATAAAGTGCAGGGCTGGAGTGCACTGAATGTGAAACTGAAATTATAGTTCATTCTGACAAAGAAATGCAGCAATGACAGATCCCCAACTTAGAAGTGAAGCCAGTAGCCTGGCAGCTGGTTGGAGTATAGGTCAACCAGGCCTTGAAAGCCAGACTCAAAAGAGTACTTGATGCACCATATCTATTTGGTTTCCAAATATAATTCTGTCATACTGAGGTTTCACACATGACATCATGCACATATTGGTCGAGAGTTGTCCGCTATATCAGACATGATACAAACACCAGTGGTCCCAGACTGGTTCATTCCCCGGAGGTTGCTGGCCACATGAATTTGTTTGCAAAGAATGTGCTGATTTTGTTGTTAGATTACTACAGTTTCCTGTAGTTTTTCATGTTTATCTGTAAACACACGCTAACTACAGCCAAGTGGCAGCACAACTTCATAAAATGCGATAAAAAACAGAAAAGGAGAAAGTTCACCGTCAAAGTAAAAGTTGTTCTTCAGTGCTCTTGGCAACACATTTCAAAGGGTGAAACTTTTAGTTTGAAGGCAATCGGTCTGTGTTTCCGGATTGTGTCATACTTTTTACAGTTTACTACAGCTCGTAGTGTAGCTGGCTTGTGTTTTTAGACAAGTCCGTCCGTTCCATTTAAACTATGACTGCAGCAAGATGCTGGCGACCAAAACTGGAACAAAGTGGTTTTTGCCAACTGGCTGCCAACTACACATTTTTCCCTAGCAACAAGTGGTCGCCAGGGATCCACTGACTGATCTGCAGGCCTGTGTGAGTGGGACTTTATCAGTCATTTTCCCAGTGACTACCATCAATCTCCAGCAACTACTTGGGAGAAACTCATTTTTTCCTCATGGCGTGTAGTTGCAGGAAGGGCCTGTGTGACTGGGGCCTAATTCACATGATCCTACATTGTCACCATGATTGTCACATGTCCAAAAGGGGTGGACAATTTAACATCACATGGTTATTGGTCTGCAAAACCTCAATAGATGTCTATAATAATACAGCTTTCTGTTTTTAGCTCTGTAAACACTTTCCTGTAAATTTTATGGGCTGAATCACTAGTTTTGGGAAATGCTGAAAAATGTGGTCATGTCTGCAAAACCTCCCTCTGTATGCTTGTTACCTGTACTGATATGGACTGCATAATGTGTTAGGAATGAAAGGATGCCACATCATTTGATGGAAATAAAAATTATCAATGCAATGCACAGAAGGCTGAATTCCAAGACATTTAAAGTGAAAAAATGGCTGGTCCATTTTCCTTTCCATTCATTGCAATAACTCAGTAGTATGTACGGCTCTCATGCTTGACAATGTCGGGGCATGCTCCTAATGAGACAACGGATGGCATCCTGTAGGATTACCTCCCAGATCTCAACGGGGGCATTACTGAACTCCTGGACGGTCTGTGGTGTCGGATGGATTGAAACATGATGTCCCAGTGGTGTTTCTATTGGATTTAGTTCAGGTGAGTGTGTCAAAGATATCAATTTCTGCATCCTCCAGGAACTGCCTGCATATTCTCGCCACAAGGCTGGCCATTGTCATGCACCAGTAGGATTCCAGGACCCACTGCACCAGGGGGTGGGTCCAGGGATTTCATCCCGATGGAGGGTCAGGGTGCTGTTGCCTAGCTGATAGAGGTCTTTTTTCCCTTCATGGATATGTGTAACCCAAGTTTTTTTTTATCTATGGTGAATTATAATTTGCACATTTGAGAATTGTCCCTAAAAGAGCAAAAGCAGTTATAATTTCATTGATATTGTTATTTTGTACTTTTGTTTTTGTTTTTATTCTTCCTTTATCAAATTGACCAGTGAGAACTAATCACTGTAACCAAGTGCCGCTCCCTGATGGAGCAGCAGACGAGGGTGAGCAGGAGACTGTACAAGCACGAGTAACAAAAACCCTTAGTCAGGGAAAGAGTTTACACAACCAAGCACAGGAAAACCACAGGATGCCAGTGGTGGAACTACGAATTCTGACCTTAGCCCAAATGCAAAACTAGTTTAAAAAAAACAAAAGTCAGAAAAGATGAGGGGGAAACTATCAGTGGCCTCCATTTGTAAAACCATTTCTGTTTTGGGGATTATCTCGTTGTTGTCCCTCTAGTGCTTCTGAAAGCAGCTGAAACTGATTAACAAGCCTCTCTGCTACTTAACTGCATTTTTAATTATTATTTATTTATTTATTTATTTTTTAAATAATTTAAAAAAAAATTTTTTTTTATTGAAGTGTGATTGTGTTTGGCTTATCAGTTATTTGTGAAGCACTTTAAGCTGAACTGACCTGCACGAAAAGGAATTGAGTCAGACAATGCATCAACAGAGGCACTAGAGTGGAGTTGCAGAGCGGCTTGCAGATGCGCAGCAGCTATTGGCCAGGAAAAGAAAAACCCTAGGCAATCAGAATATGTGATCTTTTTTGCTTTGTTAAATTGTTTCCTCAAGTCTCGGCAAACAGGAAATAAAATAATAATCAATCTGACACACATCAAAAACTATTTACAAGTTTTCCATTTTTACTTTTACCAAAACAATGTGGTCCTACAGGTGAATGTTTGGGAGAAGAAGGAGCTGTTGTTTTATTTTTATTTTTTGACAGCAATAATAGTAACATATTAACATTGTTATGGTGTAACAATTCTCTGCCCACACTTGAGTAACAATTACTGTGGGCAGAGGAAAAAAAGGCAGAAAATGCTTGAATAAACCTCTGTTTTTGCAAAGCCTTGTTGGTAACAGTTAAGTTTTTTTTGTGAATACTACATGAAAGTGTGGCTTTAAAAATTGCTCAGTCTTCCATGTTAGTTCCACTACAACCATAACATTTGACAAATCTTCCCTGCTACTTCAGAGACTTCTTACATCATCTGGAGGGAAAAAGTTTAAAGGAGAAATCTCTGTGAGCCAGTTTGGCTCAAATGCATGTCATGACAGCGTGAGTGATGTGCCTCTGGTGGCATCATGCATCATCCACAGACAGCAAGATTTAACTGATTTACTGTGTATGTGTTCAAATACCACACCTGCTCACAGATTAGCTGTCATGACCACACACACTTGTCTGCACTGCATATCTCTGCTTTCTCAGGGTATACACACACACACACACACGCAAAATGGCTACTGAACCATGGCCTTGTGCCAAAGGGTTTGGACGCATATGAATAGCAGTGGGCAAAGATTCATACCGCAAACATGCAAAGCTTGACCATAGAAGGCCGTCACGTCCCTCGATTTGGTTGCCAGCAGAACATCTTTCAGTGCTGACAATGGCAGAGGCCCCTCTGCAAAACTTTCATGCAGGACTGAAATGTGTCTGTCACCTTTTCTTCTCCTTCAAATTCTGGGATTTTATAAAGGTCTTATTAAAAGACCATGTGGACTGTAAGCAGCTTACTTACTTGAGAAGGCCAGTTATATTAGCATGACCAAAATAGTCTTTCACAAGATTCATATTAATAAGACCTTAGATTTTTATCCTCTTGACTTCTGCAATTTCAAAAGGAAAGCCCATTCAGAAGAAAAAGTCAAGGTATTCCATAAGTCTTGGTGTTGGCGGCAGCGTCTGTTCCACAAAAGCTTTAATATTAGCCATAATTTAAGATTAATGTGACCTAGGATGTTCAAATTCACACCATAGATCCATGCTGTTCAAGCTAGACCCATCAAACTTTCTCCACCCGCCCCATCATGGTAGGGACAATCACATCCAGTGATGAGGCTGCCTACAGAACAGAGGTCAAAAACCTGGAGAACTGGAACTGAGAGAACAACCAGATCCTCAACGCAGCAATGACAAAGGCGCTGATCCTGGACTTCAGGAGACTGAAGCCCCTCATCCATCGCCCCATCAACATCAGTGGTGAGAGAGTGGAGGTGCAGAGCATCAAGTACCACAAGGTCAACATCAGCCACGACATGACCTGGACTGTCAAAACCACAGAAGTGGTCAAGAGAGGTCTCCAAAGGCTTCACTTCCTGTTGTCCTTGAAGAGTGTGTGCTGCTGGTGAGCTTCTACAGGTCAGCCATTGAGTCTGTCCTCACATACTGCATCTCAGTGTGGTGCTCTGGCTGCACTGCAGACAACAGAAAAGTTCTACAGTGCATCCTCAAGACTGCAGAGCACCCAGCTCCCATTCTAGAGGACATTTACAGGACCGCTGCACCAGGAGGGTCACAGCCATAGTCAGGGACAGCACACATCCTGGACACTGCCTTCTGGGAGGCGCTACACTGTATGTTCAAACCACAACACTAACAAACAGCTTCCACTACAGAGTTTCTACACTGTTGAACTCTTTGTAAAAACACAACTTCAGTTGTTGGATTTCTGTTTCTTCCTGTTTCTAGTCTTTATGCTTTATGCTATGCTAAGCTAGTGCGGTGTTAGCTTCCCAATGAATTAAGTACTTTATTGTTTCTCTAAATTTATTTCGCAGGAACACATTTTCCTTTGCTCTGCTTATAAGGCTTCCATATATTTATATATCCGTCTATTTTCTGTCAAAGCAAAAGGGCACATTATAGTGATTAACTGAACTTTAGTGCAATGTTAGTACCCTCTTAGTGGCTTAAAATAATGTGTCCTGACTTAATGTTAAAGGAAATAGCTGGCCTCATAGTTTATCATTCCGTATTGGCTGCTTTGGTATGCTTTTGGCTCTGCAGCCTGTCTCAGCTGCAGCCTAGCGACAGACTGAACAAATATGATTGGTGTGTGAAGGTTTGATTTGTGCCAACCACCTCTAACTTGTTATTCAGGAATTGTCTTGCAGGACAGCCAGACAAAATGGCACCCCCTGGACTAGTTCCAGGAATGTGACCCTAATTTACACTGATGAGCAAGCCAAGATAAAAAAAGGAATTTACTTCCAATTTATTGGCACTTTTTCATTTATTCTAAGCAAGCCTACATGTTCTTCTCAACTATGCCCTGCAGTCTGGCTTTAAGCATGTGTTTTCAAGGACAGGGAGCAGACACTGACAAATTAAATGACAAGAATCTGTGTCGATACTTATACAATATTTATTCTATGATTTATTTATTTATTTTTACTTTTTTATGCATAATGGAGAATAGTCTATCTTGTCTATACATTTGGAATAAGATGTTTCTCCAGTTGCAGTCTTTTTCTTTACACAGTAAAGGAAAAGAAGCCAGATTCAGCTTTTCCTTTACTCTGCAGTCCAGCTCATCCTAAATCATCTCATTTGGACTGAGTCAAGGTCTGGCCATCTGATGCAGCACTCCATTGTTCTGCTACTTGGTCAAAAAGTTCTTACAGAGGTTGAGAGAATACACTGCTCAAAAAATAAAGGGAACACTTAAACAACACAGTATAACTTCAAGTAAATCAAACTTCTGTGAAATCAAACTGTCCACTTAGGAAGCAACACTGACTGACAAGCAATTTCACATGCTGTTGTGCAAATGGAATAGACAACAGGTGGAAATTATTGGCAATTAGCAAGACACACTCAATAAAGGAGTGGTTCTGCAGGTGGGGACCACAGACCACTTCTCAGTACCTATGCTTTCTGGCTGATGTTTTGGTCAGTGTTGGTGGTGCTTTCACACTCGTGGTAGCATGAGACGGACTCTACAACCCACACAAGTGGCTCAGGTAGTGCAGCTCATCCAGGATGGCACATCAATGCGAGCTGTGTCAGTCAGCGTAGTGTCCAGAGGCTGGAGGTGCTACCAGGAGACATGGAGGAGGCCGTAGGAGGGCAACAACCCAGCAGCAGGGCCGCTACCTCCGCCTTTGTGCAAGGAGGAACAGGAGGAGCACTGCCAGAGCCCTGCAAAATGACCTCCAGCAGGCCACAGATGTGCATGTGTCTGCACAAACGGTTAGAAACCGACTCCATGAGGATGGTATGAGGGCCCGACGTCCACAGATGGGGGGTGTGCTCACAGCCCAACACAGTGCAGGATGCTTGGCATTTGCCAGAGAACACCAGAATTGGCAAATTCACCACTGGCGCCCTGTGCTCTTCACAGATGAAAGCAGGTTCACACTGAGCACATGTGACAGACGTGACAGAGTCTGGAGATGCCGTGGAGAGCTATCTGCTGCCTGCAACATCCTTCAGCATGACCGGTTTGGCAGTGGGTCAGTAATGGTGCGGGCTGGCATTTCTTTGGAGGGCCGCACAGCCCTCCATGTGCTCACCAGAGGTAGCATGAGTGCCATTAGGTACCGAGATGAGATCCTCAAACCCCTTGTGAGACCATATGCTGGTGCGGTTGGCCCTGGGTTCCTCCTAATGCAGGACAATGCTAGACCTCATGTGGCTGGAGTGTGTCAGCAGTTCCTGCAAGATGAAGGCATTGAAGCTATGGACTGGCCCATTCCTTCCCCAGACCTGAATCCGACTGAGCACATCTGGGACATCATGTCTCGCTCCATCCACCTACGTCACATTGCACCACAGACTGTCCAGGAGTTGGCGGATGCTTTAGTCCAGGTCTGGGAGGAGATCCCTCAGGAGACCATCTGCCACCTCATCAGGAGCATGCCCAGGCTTTGTAGGGCGGTCATACAGGCACGTGGAGGCGACACACAATAATGAGCCTTATTTTGACTTGTTTTAAGGACATTACATCAAAGTTGGATCAGCCTGTAGTGTGTTTTTCCACTTTAATTTTGTGTGTGACTCCAAATCCAGGCCAGCATTTGTTAATAAATTTGATTCCCATTGATGATTTTTGTGTGATTTTGTTGTCAGCACATTCAACTTTGTACAGAACAAAATGTTCAATGAGAATATTTCATTCATTCAGATCTAGGATGTGTTATGTAAGCGTTCCCTTTATGTTTTTGAGCAGTGTACAAATGATGGTCCCACTAAGCTCTAACCAGAGGATAGTGTGTTAGAATCATAGGGTTACCCTATTTGTTACATGATTAAATAATTTAATACTGAATACAGTATTAGCTGGTGACACCAATGCCACCAGCTAATACTCCACCACATGATAGCTGTATAAAATCCTTTAATGTGTGAATTGCAGTGCAATTTTTTTCACATTCTTATCTAATTTGGGTGTATCAGACAAATACTGTATATATCTGTGTGGCTGGCATAACAAGAGCTGGCTGGATTCTCTAAATACTAAAAAAAAAAAAGAAAAAAAAAAAGATTATTAAATGCTTCCTATAATACCTCTTTAGCATAGGATACACGGCAGATGGCTGCCATGGTTCTTTCAGAGGTTTCTTCCTTTAAAAAGGGAGTTTTTCCTTCCCACCACTGCCAAGTTCTTGCTCTTGGAGGCTGTTTTATTGTTAAGTTTTTCTCCCAAAAATGGTATGGGCTTTACCTTGCATTATAAAGTGCTTGCGACAACTATTGCTGTGATTTGGCAATATAGCTAAATCAAAAACATGCACTGACAATATAAATAAACTGAATTCAATTACTAATTAATATGCTGATGTTTTGACCGTAAACCCTATAAACCCTTACCCCAGTGTTCCCCAACATTTTTAAGCCACAGCACATATTTCACATTAGAAAATAAGAAGGCACAGCACCAAACAAAAATGTCACAAAAAGTATATTTATTGAAATATAATGAAAATCTAGTCTCAATTTACTCAATTCATTTAGTGTGAAATACAATCCTTACAAATTCCCCTTCATATTTTTCCTTGACCTCATGACATTTCCATCAAAGTCAAGGAAAAGTGATGAGGAAAAAACATTCAAACACATATTTGTGTGACATTGATGTAATCATTGATGTGGGCTCTAACCTGAGGTCCTGTTAATCGCTAATTTCTGAGGTTAGCAAAAAGTGAACTTCTCTGCTGCAGTAACGTTTGAGTTTCTGTTCCTGGAGAGTCCTCGTGAGTATTTTTTGTGATTGAGCTTGAGGAAACTGAACTATCATGTTTAAAAGTCATGATGGCTCTAGGTTTATTTACTCTGCCCCACACAGGCCGAGCAAAAAATAAGCTTTTATTTGTAGATTAAAATGATGGCGGGTGATTTGAGTCTTTTCTCTGTAATTAAACTGTTGCTTTTACAAAGATAAAACAAAAGGTTTGATCATGAAAATTAAATATTTAAAAGGTGGCTGTCAATCTCTCAAATTTCACAGTCTTACACTTTCAGTGCTGCACAGAGGTCTTGAGCCACCCCTAATTTCTTTATCCTTTGCTTCCTAGGAGCCAGACCTTCCTGTGAATGCTTAGTATTAGAACTGCCAGAGGTTTGGAATACTGGCTGCAACAATAGCAGTTATGGCAAAGAATAAGAATAAGAAATCATTTCTTAAAGATGTTCATTTTCACCTTATATTTTAGAATTCTAAGTTGACAAAACAAGTAGTTTTTTTTTTTTTTTTTACAAATGATTTCAATTATTTCATTACAAATTGTAAAGTTAAAATATATATTAGAGTTTACTAATAGGCAAAGATTACAACAGACAACACAAGACATAATGCATCTAAATATTTTTTGTACAACAACATTATGGAAAAGTTAAAAATTGATTTTGGATGTTGAATGATATTACACTAAAATAAAGAAGGTATAAAACACAGAGCCATCCCTGTGAAATAGACTGAGCAGCTCGCCTACATTTTAAAATTGACCTCACAGTCATATCCAGCTCCCTCAGGCTCGGGTTATAGCATTTATATAAAAATATATGTAAACAATCTTGTTGCTAGGCAACCTGGCATGCCACGATTGTTGTTTTACATTAACCTCTATCGGGGTCAAAGTGATGCCCTAGGCGATTCTAGGTATAAGAGATCATAATATTTGTTTTTTCTTTTTATCCCACACAACCTGAAATTCACAACCAAAACCCTGTAAACCCTGAACCATGAAATAATTGAACCATGAAGATTCTATTTTTTAAAAACTGGAGTCTTTATTGAACTTTAGTGAAATAAGTAAATAACTAAAAATTAAATATCAGTTTGCATCTTTGCTGATGTGATGAAAGCCCAGTTGGGATATGCATATTTTAAGAGCTTTCTTTACATGTATGTCTTCCCTGTCTTTCCTCTCTGCCTTAGAGGGAATGTTTTCCACCCCATGCTGCAGAGCCCTGATCGCCCCCATGTTTGTGTTCCAGTGGGTGGTGGGAGTCAAAGAGTGGGTACTGTTCTGTGTGGGGGGGGCTTCCCGTAAACTTCAGTGCTGAGGTGTCCATCTTCCTCACTGAGAACAAAAACTTAAATAAGTCTGTTTGCCTTTTTCTGTGGAATATAAGATGATGGCATTTTATTTTGACAGGGCATGAGCCAGTGTTGTGTCTATACATAAAAGACAATTGGCAAATAATTAATTTTAAACATATTGAATATTGCAGCTTTTTGCAAAAACACATCATTTGTTCCAGTTTCTTCAGTTAAGTCTGTGAAAAATGCCAAAGACAGCACAGTTTGACAGGCATAAAAACGATATATATTTAAATAAAAATACATTAAGTAAATAAAAAAGCACATTTGCACCAGCAAAGTGATTCCCACAGACCTACAGTGCTTAACACATTTTTTAGACCACCCGTCACCAAAACAAGCGAACACAAATATTTTAGAAATCTGTTTGAAACTAAAAAATATATAATGTGATCTGATATTTGCTAAGCACTGTGTTTGCCAAAAATTTGCTACACCTATTTCCAATTTTCCCAGCGAAACATACAGAAATGAGCGGTGCTTCAAAACGTTCACATATTCCTGAGCAACAAAAACATACTTCACTGTCAAAATGTGTCTCCTCCACAGAGGTACAGTAATATATCCTCACCCATTTAGAGAATGAGCATATATGTGTTTGGGATGGTTTGAACAACATTCAGAGACAGACCTTTCTGTGGTGTTTATTATGGGCGTGAAGCAAGTACTTTGTGTACTTTCAAAAGAACCCAATTAACAGTCCCCCCAGCACTTCAAGACAGGTTAAAGCAAGCGCCCCTGCAGAATCAAAAAGTATTTAACTAACAATGTGACCCTGGTCTGTTGGCCATAAGGTTTTCAAAGCAGTTAGAGTTGTCACCTGTCAGGGGACGGAGCACCCGCTAGGCCAGCATCTGTCCCTCTGACACACACCACCACACACAAAGGAAATGACTGTTCCTGGATAGAAATACAGATGCTCTGTGCCCTCAGTCTCTAACATGCAGCATCTGTCCTTTCTTGTCCGTGGTGTTAGAGTCCACGGCCTCTAAAGTGCTGTAGCAGATGGGAGCTGATTCCCAAACTCACCTTCTGACACTCCTCCTGTGTACTCATTTACCCTCCAGGCACCTTTGCCTACATTAGCATACAATTACTGCAAATTATTTCAACCTTTGAAGCATACACATGAAAAATGGGGGAAAAAAAAACAAAAAAAAAAACAGGAGGTTAGTTTGCAGGTTCTGATTTTTTGTCTTTCATTTTAAAATAGAGCAAAAAACAAAAACTTGACCATTTTCTGATAATGTGAAGCAACTTATTCCCAACTGTCACCAAGTTCTGGAATGAATATTAAAATGTTGTCGTCTCTTTTTACTGTCATTTTTAAAATTTAATATTCATGTTAGTTTAAAATTAATTCAAATAATTAAATGAGTCACTATTAAATTAACAAAACAGTCAAAATACAATATTTTTAAGAGAATAAAAATCAAATAAGTATACAGTTCAGGAAATAGAATAGAATACAATAGAATAGAATAGAATAGAATAGAATAGAATAGAATAGAATACTTTTATTTGTCATTAGACAGAATGTACAGTGAGACTGGAAAGCCACTCCTGTTTCAGTGCCAAACTGTAGAAAAGTTCACACATAAATATATTAAATAAAACATATACAAAATAAAATAAATAGATAGATGATGTTCACATGTATATCATGGTGGCTGTGGCTCAGGAGGTAGAGCATGTCATCTAAAAATTTAAAGGTCGGTGGTTCGATCCCAGTCTGCATGCCAAAGTATCCTTGGGCATGATACTGAACCCCCAGTTGCTCTCTGATGAAACAATCAGAGTGTGAATGTTAGGTGGAAAGTATTCAGTTGTAGAAGGATGTGAATGGGTAAATGTGTTGTATCGAGTGCTCAGCTAGAGTAGAAAAGTGCTATATAAGAACTAGTTAATTGACCATCATGTTTATATGCATGTCAATAAGAAATAAACAACTGAACAACAACATATATCACTAACCTGAAATTAAGTTGATAAATAATGGATATTTGTGTACAACAGCACATATTTTAAATTTAGATATTTTATTCCAGCCTGACATTGTGGAGCAATGGCATTGCTCCTTTCGCCAAAACTAAAACTAATTTAATAAGAACTAACTAACAAACTCTAGCATTAAAAAAAATAATGCTGGCTTTAATGTGTCAAAAACTGCACTTCTTTGAAGGTGCACTTGAGACTGACTCTAAAAGCAATGTTTCATTTCACAGCAGAAATAAACAGCCAAATAATAAAAGGGGTTTTCTCTCTAAAACTATTTTCCTATTTCAGGACATGGGGATTTTTTTTATTTTTTTTATAACTTTTTTGTGTTGTTGTTTGTTTTTTTATATAAGTTGGGTTGAGGTTAAAAGCTATGAATAGTTGGGGGTGTGTCGGCTTTCAGTAACAGTTTCATCCAATTGTACTAAAAAAGTTGGTCTTAATAATAAAAACCTTTTAAAAGATTTTGTTCTAAGCCTTTATTTCACTTCAGTTGTGTAAATTGAAATGAATATCATAATTAATAGATACTAATAAACACGTTGCTAATCAAGCTAGCTAGCAAGTCTTACCTTTAACTCATAACTAGCCTTTCATCCAAATATGATTTTGTTCCATTAACAAAAGAAAGCACAATATATCCATGAAAAAATGAGAAAGTCTGCATTAAATAGCATGTTTTTTTTTTTTTTTAAGAACAAATCCTGAAAAACAAAACTGCTGAAAAAATAATTGTTCAAATTCAACACAAGGTTTTCAGTGTACAGTGATCCCTCACCTATTGCAGGGGTTACGTTCCAGAAACCCCCACGGTAGGTGAAAATCCACAAAGTAGCGGCGTTACATTTATTATATTATTTATTTATTATTTATTTTAAGACTTTACAAAGCCTTCCCACACTTCTATATACCTTTTCCTCTCTACAACTCTACAACGTGAATGACGAAGACGATGATTTATATAGCTGTGCAGTACTGATGGCGATGAAGGTTATGACGATGAGATGAGATGAGTGTACGGTACTGCACAGCCAAGAAGAACATTACAGCTCTTCTGAAGGGACGGCTTCATCAGGTGCTTCAGTGGTGCAGCATCTTCATCCTCGGCCGTAATTTCTATTTCCGCTAAAGGCGTAGGAATAACAGGTCAATTTGTCCGGGCGATGAACATAGTTATGGGGAGTTATATAAATACCTACGATATATTCTTTTTAAAAAAAACTTGTGATACAGTGAAGTCACAATAAGTGAACCACGATATAGCGAGGGACGACTGTATACACCGTAACCTTCAAAAATGTGGCTCAGACATTGTTGAAGTTAAACTATAATTCTTAATGTGATGCTTGTTCAATTAACCAAAGCAAAACAAACATGTCACAGCGTTACACCAGAGAAGGAGAGAGCAATGCACGGATACTTTATGTCCCTTAAGCTCCCAAAGTTCCTGTGAGAAATATGCTCTTCATTTAAGTTTTCTCCTAATACACAACTTTCCTTGCATAAAGGAGGGGCAGGAGGTTGACTGGAGTATAATCTTCTAACTCAGGTGTCACTTTCAAAGTTTTTTGCCAGCCTTCACCTTCTGCTTTGTTTTTTTCCTTTATACAACCTGCATTGGAGGCGTAGGCTAATTATCTGTCATAATAGCATTTAAATCACTTGCTTAAACTTAGTTGCTGAGTCACACCATTAATATGCAGTCATTAATTCTAGTATTTTATTACCATAATTTTCATCTTTTACTGTCTCTTTGTAAAGTGTCTTGCAGCTTATTTTCTTTGTATTGTTTTATTTTTTGAGCATGCTTCATTTGGTATTTAAAGCACTTTGCATGTTCTCTGAACAGGCAGATGGTGACGTGGTGGCCAAATAGCACATCTAGCCAAGCATGAAATACAAGTACAGAGTGGTGTGTTTAAAAGAGGCCCTTCACAGTAAAACACCTTTAGAAACTATTAAAAACTGATATTAGAGTCTGCATTGCATCAAATCAGGCAGGCAACAGCTGTGGACGAATGCTCGAGGTTGTAACGTGCCATCAGAGCTATCCTACACTTTCTAAAAACATGAAACAGTCGGTCCCTGTTTGTTTCTTGGCCAGTTTTGTATTTTCCAAATTGCAGTGAAATTCTTGTACTATTTTTGCAGCAGCTTTCTGCCCCCCCCCCCCCCCCCCCCCCCCCCCCCCCCCCCCCCAACACAGCAGCTAAGGATTATGGCACTGTATCACAAAACTGATGGGAAAAATACAATTTATAAGAGTTTAAGCTGTGATGGGACTGGTAACAAGAGTCTTTGCAAAATATATGGCTGGCGTCTGAACCGCTAACTTAATAGCCGTAGACTATTCTTAGTATCTTTATATAGTCTCTTTATAGTCTTTTTTATATTGTTTACTTCATATTTGATTTAAGTATTAATTTATATGAGTCTACGAATTTCATTGCTGGTACTGCTGTACCACTGTTACCTGTAAATGACTAAAATAATAAAATTCAACTAAACTAAAATAGAAATTAGTCAATATTTGCTATTGTGTTACTATTTCCTTCAATGAAAACTGGTTTAGATGGGAAAATAAAGACTTCCAAACTAATGAGCTTGCGAGTAGCTACTTAGGAACTTCCTATTGTGCAGTTTTCTTAGTTGCTACAGTAATTTTACACAGTTTAAAGATACTGAGTCCTGTCGTACAACTGTATGTAAAATACAGCTCAAGCCCCACAGACTCCCACCTTACAGCATAACAAAAGCATGTTTACATCCTGATGCAAACAATCCCTGAGCCTGGTTCTGCTGGTTAAAAGGGAGCTTTTCCTTCCCCCTGTAAACCCAGATAAGCTGAATCTGCTTAAAAAACCAAGGTAACTTCCATCCATCCATCCATCCATCCATCCATTCGCTTCCGCTTATCCTGGTCAGGGTCGCGGGGGGGCTGGAGCCTATCCCAGCTGTCATAGGGCGAGAGGCAGGGTACACCCTGAACAGGTTGCCGGCCTGTCACAGGGCCAACACAGAAAGACGAACAACCTTTCACACTCACATTCACACCTATGGGCAATTTAGAGTAGCCAATTAACCTAACCCCAGTAAGTGCATGTCTTTGGAATGTGGGAGGAAACCGGAGTACCCGGAGGAAACCCACGCAAGCACGGGGAGAACATGCAAACTCCGCACAGAGAGAGGGAGGGGCCTGGGCCAAGGTGGAATCGAACCCAGGCCTTCCAGATGGTATTCTATCTGTGAGGCAGCAGTGCTAACCACTACGCCACCGTGCTGCCTTAAATTTTTTAAGTAATGAAACAGTTGAATAGGTGCAGTGGACTATGTCCAATGTACTTGAGGCCCTTTTGGAATAGAATGGAAGATCTAAGTTTAATGTACTAATAACAAAGCTTCAGTAACTGAAGATACTTAGTTTAAGCAATCACCACCCATTTATTTAACTCAGCTTGTTAAGTAAGCACTGCTCCATTACCAACTGAACTAAATTGTATGTTCTAACTGACCAAACTTATCTTTTATAGTTCATGAAAAATTGAGATGTATTTTAGTCAATCCCCCTATCCTTTTCATGGTCATTGGGGAGGGAGGGGGGGCAGACAAGGCAGTAATGCAGAGTACACCCCATACAGGTCACCAGCCTGTTGCAGAGAGAGGGAGACAACCATTCACACCTGTGAGCCATCTTTGGATTGTGGGAGGAAACCCACGCAGACACAGGGAGAACATGCAAACTCCACAAAGCAGGCCCGGGCCACGGCAGGATCGAACCCAGATTATTTGCCTCACAGGTATTCTATCTATGAGGGAGCAGTGCTAACCACTATGCCACCATGCTGCTGCGTATTAATCCAGTCTGTTAAAACCAGTATAAACTAGATTTTTAGCAGGTGCAAAACCTGATGATATTAAGTTGTTTGAACTAATTACAATAAGATAGACCATCAAAAAGTACAGTCTACTCAGCATTAACAAGTAATGTTCACATTCTAGGTAACGTTAAGTAATATGAACTCAATATTTTTAAGTCGAATCAAAATCTGGCTTTCCAGTGTTCCCATTGTCGCCAAATGTTTGCTCATACTGTAAGGGGTCATTTTGACTCTTTAATTAAAGTTAAGATTACATAGCACAGCAGGTCATTTAAACAGCAGGTGTTTAAATGTTGCAGAGGACTCATGTATATTTATGTTAAGAAACATTAAGAGATAACTTTAGACACAAAAATATACAAGATACAACAAAAGTTTGTTACTCTGTGCATACATCCGTCCTTCCTTCTTGGTTCTGTTCACTTTTTGGCTAACTTAAAATCGGTAACATACCATCTGTGTGAGGAGTGGGGGGGTGTGAGTCCAGCCTATCTGCAAAGTACCACTTACACAAGAGAGGTAATCTCAATCTCAATGAGTCTCACACACACACACACAAATGCACAGAGTGATGTATTAGGCTACTCTCCCACTATCAGTAGGGGGATCATTAGACCAGACCTGCGACTGTGAATACACAACATCACGGTGCACAGGCCTGATTAACTTGTGTGTTTTTGAGGGGCCGTTGCTCTGAGAGCCAAATGATGATTGCTCCGACTGCTTGTTACTCCAAATCAAAGGGTAATAATGTCTTTTTCTTCCCCAACGCCTCTGCGTTCTTAGTTTCCATCCTGCCCTCTCCTTCCCCTCTTCCCTCGCTTATCTCTCGCATCTTCATTGTTTCCTCAATTTCTTTCTTCCCACTTCTGAACTTTCATCCAATTTGTTCTGTCTCATCTCTGCTCTTTTCCTCCCATATTTGCTGCGTATTTCTTCCCTTTTCCAATTTTTCTCCCTCGCTAATCTCTTTGCCCTCTGATTCTGTCTTGCATGCTGTGTCTCTTTCAACAGCATCTTCCGTCCCATTTCATTTCCTCTGCAGTGCTCGGCTCAGTTTAAATGATGCTAGTGAAGAGCAGAAAGCCACTCTCCGTGTAGCGTGTCATCACATCGTCCTCTGGCTTCCTCTGTACCAGAGGATCCTTTGGGATTTTTCTTCCTGTATATCTCTGAAACATAGCAATGCAAAGATTGCAAGTTAAGGAGTCTCCAACATATTGCAGTATCACTGTGAAACCATTTACTTATTAACTGACTGAAGGACTGTGAGCAATGTGATAGCACAGGGTGTATACAGGTACAAGCTCTTTGTATTTTTTATGCATATAATCTCTCCTGAATTCTCATATTCTTCTACAGAAATATTTTATTATAGCACTTGTTCTACTCCGCCATTTATGCCCAGTGGAGCCCCTCCATTGTTCTACTTACATTAAACAGCTGATACTGACAGGAGACAGGCAGTAAAAGGACATGCAATGCCATGACTCTGACAGAGTCACAGCAAAGCTTTATGGAGTCTGAAAGGCATTTGGTCACGCTGTTCTGTAGCAATCATGTATGAATAATCAGGTTACTGATGTTCCCTACAATATCAGGATGTGATCCACACTATAATTACTTATAAAATGGGTAATATGACATGGGCTTAACAAAAGAAAACCGCTAATGAGGAACAAATGATCTGTACCCTCAAATTAAGATAATGTCATTGACCTTATGTTGTAGCAAATTAATAGCCAATCAACTATAAATTCAGATGGGAGCACAAAAGACACAATTTAGAGCTAACATCATCTGTGAACGTTTATTAATGAGACTAACCAATGATGAATGTAATTCAGGTGTACCAAAAGAGGAACCTGAGGATGATATCTGTTTGGCTGCTTCCAATGGGGAACTATGTATATAATTGACTGTGAATCCTCAGTTAATGCATTACTTTTCTTAAACCACTTGAGTTAAAGCTGAAAGTCTGCACTTCAATAGCATATACTATTTGTTTGATTTTAAAATCCACTGTGGCAGTCAAAATTGCATATATTGTGCAATTGTCCAAATAGTTATGGACCTGTAAAAGATGGAAGCTCACTAAAAGTGTGGGGCCACAACTTTTAATCTTACCACAGGTGTATAAAATCAGTCACGCAGGCATGTAGTCCACCTTTACAGACATTCGTGAAAGAATCAATCATTCTAAAGACCTCACTGTGGAATGCCTAGGAGGGAAGTCATGAACTGACTCGCCGCAATGCTGCTGTCCTATAACAACACTACACTCCCATTCAATCAGCTGTAATTGTTGTTATTGCAAAGCGGAAGCAAATAGGACCCACAGCAACTCAACCAGGAAGTTGCAGAGTGCGGTTGCTGAGTGCTGAGGCGCATAGAGCATAAAAGTCACCAGTGCTCTCCTCACTCAGTAACTGCAGAGTACTAAACGTCCTCTAACATTAACATCAGCGCAAAAACCATGTGCTGGGATAATCATGGTGTGGGTTTCTATGGTCAAGCAGCTCCTGTAGATGTAATGTGTAGGTGGTTCAGTACTTTTGGAGATAAAGTGCACCTTCCGAATCTGAACAACTCAAAACTTAAAGCCTCAATCTTAAACCTGCACTCTTTCTAATAGCCAGCAGGGGGTAACTCCTCTAGCAGTTATATAGAAGTCTATGGAAAATCACCGTTCAGCTCCTTTGCCTGCTGAGCTTGTTGAAGTTTGGCTCACTGAATGTTACACCTGACAGGAGTGCCATTATCAAGTCCTGCCCACTCAATGCTTTGCTAAAGATTACAGAATAAGCCCATCATTCACAGGTTCTTATAATTGTTATGAATAAATTACTGCAAGCAGATTAAGAAAGAGAATAAATAGATTTAGCAAAGACACTTGTTTTTGTTCCCTGTTGCATCAATCAAATTATAATACTAAATTGTCAGCCAGTACCAAAACATTATCTCAGCATTAGTTTCATCCCTCTACCTATGAGGGAGGTAAATCAAAAATAAGCACTACAAATACAGCTTTAGCTTTCAGTGTGAGTAAGACCTCTGACTGAATAATTTCTGCTGAACTTTTCCCCATAAAACCCACGGATTAGATGATGATCCCATATGGGATCTAGATTGTTCCCAAAACATGAAATGCATTCAAGCACAACTTCATGCCAATGACTGAGAAAACAATAGACATGGGGGGGTGGGGGGGTGCAGCATCTGGTGTTATACACATATAAAGGCACTGAGGAGACAGGCCAGCTCTGCCAAGCTGTGGGTTAAATGTGTGTGGGAGTCCCTGACTTAACACAGTCCCCCGGTAAATGATTTTACCATCTGCAGGACCGGCTGAAATTATGGATGAGCTTTTCATTCACCTGCAGGTGACTTTGCTGCTCTCCACAGAGAATCAGAGTAAATAATTCACAGAAGATAGAGCCCAACGAATCAGAATCACCTGTGAACACACGTGGATTTGTTTCTCACTGAGTGAAAACTTATAAAATCAGTTTTTGTTTGTTTGGTTTTTTTATTTTGTATTTTCTTGTGTTGAACTTAAAGTGGACATATTATGCCTTTCTTTATTTTCTGCCATCCTGTTAGTGTCATGGCCCTGGGTCCCAGGGTTTTTGGACTGAGGTGCTGTACTAACCTTGGACTTTTAAATGCTTGTTTAATAACTATTCTCTATTATTAATTCTCTGTGTTCTGTAATATTAGAGGTTGTTTTGATCCCTCAGTGTCTCTCTCTCTCTCTCTATCCTATTTTCCTGTATTAAGTTCACTCCCTGACTGCTTCCATCTGTGCCTTGTTTTTCCTAGTTGTGTTCATGTACAGAATTACCCTCTGTCTGTCTGTTGTCCTGCCTGGTGTGTTTGCCTTCTGTGCTCTCAAGAGTTCTTTTGGATTTTTTGCTTCATGGTACGGACTTTGTTTTGGACTTTATGCAACAGCCTAAATAAATGTCTCATCTTTTGTGATTTCAGTTTTTCCCTCCAGTGTTTTGCATTCAGGTCCTGATCCTGCAATTCATGACAGTTTATCATAGCCATACAATGGACCCAGCAGACTTGGAAACATGGCGGCAAGTCACTCCATTTTTAGAAGGAGTCTTTAAACTATGACTCACCCTAGAATATGAGCCAATCTTCAGGGGAACTTGAGTAGCAATAATGGGCCCCACCAGAAGTTGTGATGCTAGAAGTCTTGTCCTCCAGGTGCCTGGGCCTCTACTTCAATCATGACCTGAGCTCAGGTTGGGTTGGTTAAGTTTCACTGCTTCACTGCAGCAGCCCAGCTCCTCGCCTGCCTCCCAGCCGCGAAAGGGAAGGAAATGTGGTTCTCAGAGGCAGAAACTGAGTCACCAGCCTGTGATTTCCATTTTATTGGGTTGTTACATCCACTTGTTTCTAAGGGGAAGCCAATCAGAAGAAAGTTGGCTTAAAGAGAGGGGAAAAAAAGCACAAAATGGCATTTTCAGACAGGTTGAACTGAGCTTACTAAGAAATATTTGTACTAAGATATAAAATACTAGTCCAGGACCCTGGTGGAGAATGCCAGCCTCAGACCAGGCTTTGAGAAATACTGTCCGTAGAGGAACACCAGACAAGAGGATTGTTCTCTACAGGTCAGTAGGCTTCTGTATTTACAACAGTGTTCTTAGGGGTTAAAAATAAAATTATGCTGGAGCGTTTCTTCATAGAGATGCTCGATCTTGTGGTGCATGCATTTTATGTTAATAAGTGGTTCTAGTTTGACTGTAACTGTAAATGATCTGTGTGAGTCCTGTGATGTAGTGGCGATGTATACGACCACACCAATAAGCTTATAAAGAGACAATTTGATATTGAGCAGCACTGAGTTTTTATTTGTGTGGCCTTCTGCTAAAGGCCCAGTTGCTCAAGTGGCCCCTTGGGAAAACTAATTGCCCACTTCTGCTCTATCTTCATTTAAATAACAACAAACTCATGAACATTCATTTCTTTAATAACTCCATCCATCCATTTTCTTCTGCTTATCCTGTTCAAGGTCAATAAAAAAAAAAAAAAAAAAAAACAATTTTCACTTTTCACATTTGTCACTAGATTGCTCCATTAGTCTGTGCTTTTTCAGAAAAAGAGAGACAAATTCAACCAAATTGGCAATAATTTTGCCAGAACTGCAACAGTAAAGGTTTGTACAAAAAAAAAAAAAAAAAAAAATCGAACAAATGCAGAAATTTGCCTATAAAGACTTGTGACTGTATCAAAATGGGGTTGCAGATTTGACACTGCCACTCTCAAATCATGATGAATGTTGAGCTTGGATTAATGCGTGGGTTTGAGTGAAGCAACAGCAGAAAAGCCAATCCCACAGAGATAGGATGTGGCAAGCAAAGGTGTCTGAGCTGCCAACTTCAGTCAGGTGTCATCTCAATGACCTGGTCTTCTTCAGAAGAAGTAAAGTCAGCAAGTGCAGCTGCATTCTGCTGGTCTCTCAGCCTCTCTCTCATACCGAGCACTGATCAGGGAATCAGTTCTTTAAGACTGTGCAAACTTCAAAATAATTGGTTTCAGCAAATTCACTCAATCTCAAAGGCAACAGTATTTCCTTCATCAAGTTGCCTGCTATACATGAAGCTTTTTTTTATACATCTCAAGTTTTTATACATCTCAAGTTTTTTTTATACATCTCAAGTTTTGAGTGACTACACTGATCTTGTCTGCCAGTTGAGGAAGATGTTTGTCTCTGCCTTGAAGTTGAATATTTAATTCATTCAGCTTTCCAAATATGTCACTGAGATAGGCCAGCTTCATCAGATATTCTTCATCACTAAACTTGCCTGCAACTTTGTGCATATGTTGCTCCACCAGAGACAACCAAACTTCCTCTATGAGCTTAAAGACTTTACTTTGCCAAAGTCAACTTGCCTCGCTATGAAGCAAAGTTTCACACGCTTGACTCCCATCTCCTCGCAAAGTGCAGAGAACAATTGTGCTATTAGGGGTTTTGTTTTGATAAAAGTGACAGCGCTAATAACTCTAAGATTGGGGCTAAGCTGCCTCAATGCTAGTGCTTCTCTGTGTAAGAGCGCATCTGCTGCACGTTTGTCGGGACTCTCTTGATAAGTGCCTGCAACCCCTTCTTTATCTCTGCCATGGTCTGTAAACACCACTTCAGCCGACGATCTGCAAGGTAAAAGTCAGGAGGCTCAAATAGCTCATCAGCTGTCGCTCTGCTTGGAACATACTTGCAAAACAGCAAATCCTCCCATGGGGCCTCTGACATGACAACGTGAATAGATGGAATCTACAAGCAGTCTCTATTACTGTCAGTAGACTCATCCACCTGTAAGGTGAAACACTTGTCTTTCAGTGTTCTTCAGTGTCACTTGGAATATTGCGTATGCAGAGGGATAGTTTTGCAGCACTCATCTCATCAGCATAGTGGTTTCTTGCACTGGGCAATTCTGTATGAGACTTTGAATGGTGCCATTAGTGCTTTGCTGTCTGCTGATGTTTTTTCTAAGCGCTTTTTTCTGCTGACAGTGTTCTCCAAGGTATCTTTGAAAGAACTTGAGTGGCATGTTGATGTTACTGGGATATAGTGCCTCTAAGTATCTTCTTAATTTGTTGGGTCTCGTAGTGACAGCTGCAGGAGTTTTCAGACATAAAATACACAATGGTCTCTCCTCATCTCTTACCACATTCGCTGTGAAACCAAGAGCAAGAAAGGCTTCATCATATTTCTTGATGATTTTGACAATTATCATCATTTGCCTCATTTGTCTCAGAACCACAACCTGTTTTTCTTTTCGTGGCTCTCCATTTTCACAGCTCTGCACGTGAATGAGCAGGTTTGTGAATGGTGTGAATTTCTTTGTTCCATTAGAAAATAATTAAACATTAGTTCTGCATGACTTTCCCTGGGGTCACTGGTGCCGCACGTGTCATGCTTCTGCAGTACACACTTTGACAAACGCGACACACAGTTTGAGAATTGCTGCGACAAGGATAAGATAAAGGGTGTCACTCAACCCAACATTCTGGCCATACCTCTGCACTCAGCTTTTACTGTCCAACTTCCTCTTTGCACTGAAGAAACTTTTTAATTAATTAACTGTAATTTACATCTGTTATTAAAAGTATGGTTAGCATAGTGGTACAGTGGTTGAAATTGTCACCTCACAGCAAGAAACTCTGGGTACTTTGTCTTCCTCCAAAGACATGCTTGACTTTTATTGTCTCTATGTGTTAGCATTTCAGCAGACTGGTGACCAGGGTGCATTCTGCCTCTCACCCCATGCCCACACCATAGCCTCCAGCCCTACCACGATCCTGAATTGGAAAGGCGGAAGAAAATGCAAATCCATTTCTTCCAGTCCCACCTTAATCCCTGATCAGTCTGCTATAAGCATGGTATAACCAAACCCTAACCTTTCTGGTATGACCTCAGCATGCACTGCATAGGCGTAACTTTTCACCGTTAACTTTCTGGACTAATGCAACAATGCCTGTTTTTTGCACTTACAAGCAATATACTTTTACACAACTGATGCTTGAGGAAGCTTCACTCTTCTCTCTTTTAATGTTGCAATTATTATTGGTTGCTCTTGATAAAAGCTTCTGCCAATTGCCTAAATGTAAATTTTAATTATCGTAGAGAACACATCTGTGTGAGAGCACCTGCTCCTGAATGCCTCATTTACACAGTCTTATCTTCCTCTTTTAAGTTCCATTTGAATATCCCATTGGGCTGTCAGCTGTCACACTCATTATCTAGTGAAGTGGTACTGCAGAAAACACATTTATGAATGTGAATAACTTTTCTATTGAGCTATTATTCTTTTACTCAGCTAGGCTAGGGGGTCAAATTGCCCATCTTGAACTTTTATATAAGAGACACTGCTTTGACCCAGGGCAACCTAAAACAATACAGTGAAAACTGCCCGGTACAGGTACATACCAGTTTACTATCAGACATAGTGACACTAGCAATTCATGTGTCTCCCTTAGTTCCTAGCTTTCCCGCCTATTAGAAAAGAAAGAAAAAGGGATCTGTGTTATTGATCCTGAATTTACTCCTGTTTGTCACATATCCATCCATCCATTTTCAGGGTTGCAGGAGCCTATCCCATCTGACATAGCACAAGATGCAGGGTACACCCCAGACAGGTCGTCAGCCTGTCGCAGGGCTATCACAGAAAGACAGACAACCATTCACACTTATGGGCAATTTAGAATCACCAATTAACCTAACCCCACTAACTGTGGGAGGAAACCAGAGTACCCGGAGAAAACCCACACAAACACGGGGAGAACATGCAAGCTCCACACAGAAAAGCTTGAGCCAAGGTGGATTAGAACCTGCAGTAGGACCTTTTTGCTGTGAGGCAACCGTGCTAACACCAACACTGCTAATTAAACAGAAAGCAAACTAGGAGTCAAATTAAATATAAGCCCCCAGCAGATATATTAGCTAATTTGAATGTTGTTCATCTCACAAACCTTTCACTCTCCGAACACTGACACACTGAGATAACACACAGGTCCTATTGTCTCTGCCCATAATTTTCCAAAGTTTAAAAAGTTGAACTAAATTAACTATGAAAGGAATTTAAATTGAGTTTCACATGTCAAATTCAAGTAGCCTGCAAATCCAGAATTTGAATTTGAATTGAGTTTCACTTTTAAACCAAATGTAAGCATGAAAAGATGGGTTCAATGATTCAACAAACAGCCGCCAGTGCTCCCTCTCAGCCTCCTGGCAGTGGAGTCTTTAGGTGGCACAAATCTCCTGACAGCACAAGTTCTAGGACATATGATTATAGGTCTCAGTAGATCTTAATGGGGTGCATATGAACCTTGGTGACTTGCAAATGGCTCAGTAAGAACTAGGAAAAGAAATTCTAAAATCAAAATAAATATGAACCACTGAGAATAATGTTGGTTTCTGTGATTGGCATTATTATGGTATAAACTAACTTGTCTGAGATGTTTAGTAGATGCATCTATGGTATGAATTTGAACGTGCTAGGTGACATTGTTCTTGAGTTATCTGGTTCACAAGATGTTCAGAAAATTTCTGACCTTTACTTTTAGCTCAAGGTTACCAAGATTCGAACTTGTTTTACCTTTTTTGTAGATGCACCCATGGCATGAATTTGAACATCCTACTGGCAATGGCAAAAATGTAATACGAATACCTTTATTAGTCCCACAATGGGGAAATTAGAGTAAACCAGGTGATCTTGGGGTCACTGGCCATTTTTCTTGCAAATTTGGTATGAATGGTAGTTTAGCTGTAATATTGTTAAAAAACAAACAGACAAACATACCAAAAACAATACCCCGTGCCCCCCTCCGGGGGCTGGGTAACAATGATAAGCAAAATTTAAGATTCCAAAACACAAAACTCTGAGTCAACGATCCAGGGACCGTGATATTCACAAGCCAGTGTGAGGAATCTACATGTATAAAGTCAATAAATCTGACTTCTGATGGAGTCAGGTCAGAAGTAAGTCAAACAAGCCTGCAGACAGTATAAACTGGAACATCTGTGTCAGTAGAAAGCAGTTTGGATTAAAACTGGATACATTATGTCCTTTAGGTGAGAGATATGAGTGCATTTTCAAATGCTGTGCCACAAACTAAATTCTATTTATCTCACTTGTATTTGGAAAATTTGAAGTCACAAGCCTTTCTGTGTGGCGTTTGCATGTTCTCATTGTGAGTGTGTGCGTTCTCTCCGGGTACTCCAAATTCGCCCCACAGCCCAGTGAAATGCACGTCACAGTAACTGATGATTCTTCCATAGCTGTGAATGGCTGCCTCTCTGTGTTGGCCCTGTGACAGACAGGGTGACATGTCCAGACTGCACCCTGCTCCTCACACAAAGACAGTTGGGATAGGCGCCAGCCTCGCCATCATCATGAACAAGTGGGAATGGGAAGACAGTCTGGTGCCTTATCTTTTTTTGTATTAACTGCAGCTACTTCAAAATTTATTGGGTGGTATTGGATCAATATTAGAGTAATGGGAATGATACCGTAGGTTCAGTTTCTCTTCTCTACACTCAGTATGTTGCACACATTTATCAAAAAGTAGTCATGTTGGGAAACAATGCTCCTCTCACATCTTGCGTGCATATTCTGCTCCTCCCTTTCTTCAGCCCTGCTGTTTTTTTTTTGTTGTTGTGTCATCATGTGACTCAACGGTGTTGAGCAGACAAATGTAAGCTTCAGCAAGTGAGAGCATAGTGGCAGAGAGAAAAAGGGGCATGCTGTGGAGATATTTTATGGTTGTAAATGAAATCATATCAAACTGTGATGTGTGTAGGAAGGCTATTCACTACTGTGGCAACCACCAGCAATTTATACAAACACATGAGAAACCATGAAAAAGACAACTCCAAGCAGCAAAAGAAATGAAGAGAGAAGTGCAATCCCTCAGACAGACCCAGATCCCTGGCACAGAGACAGAGGCCACAGGCAGAGTTGTTTCTGAGGGACAAAGAATATCCAAGTAGTATATAAAGTAGTGAAAGTAATGCTTCAGTCACGACTCCTGTCAGTCAGTAGTTGACCCAAACTGCTTTCCAGGCAAACAGATTTACATCCAAGTCTCAAAAAAAAAACAAGTTTCAAAAACATGTGGAAAAACAGTGAAAGGTGTATTTTCTTGGGTTAACTAATTAACAGTGGAAAGCAAAAATCAGAGGCTTGTAGTGGTCATTAAAATGTATACAGATTTAATATACTGATGATGTATTCACCTCATAAATCATGACACACTGCTCTCCCACATAAGCTGCCTTTACAAATTAAAAGCACTGGTTTCAGTACTTGGCAGTACTGGACCTACTTGATACCAGGTTAGTATGGTGACGCAGTGGTTGGCACTTTTTTACAATGTGCTTTTATCAGATTACAGCAAACAATTACATCTCATTAAAAGATGAAATGACAGCTAAAACGATTAATACTGTCCATGGTTTTCTGGCAAATAGCTGAGCAAACGGAGTCTACTGTATCCATCCATCCACTTATCCGGGCCGGGTCACAGGGGCAGCAGCCTAAGCAGAGAAGCCCAGGCCTCCCTCTCCCCAGTCACCTCCAACAGCTCATCTGGGGGGACCCCAAGGCTTCCCAGGCCAGCTGAGAGATATAACCTCTCCAGCGTATCCTGGGTCCGCTCCCAGTAGGACATGCCTTGCTGGCACACCTCACACAAGAGGAGCCCAGGAGGCATCAACAAGATCCCGAGATACTTAAACTCCTCCACCTGGGGCAGCAACTAGTCCCTGAGGTGGAGAGGGCACTCCACCCTTTTCGGGCTGAGGACCATCACCTCAGGCTTAGAGGTGCTGATGCTCATGCCAGCCGCTTCACACTCAGCTGCGAACCGTTCCACTGCGAGCTGGAGGCCACCACCTGATGAAGCCAATAGGACCGCATCATCCACAAAAAGCAGAGATGAGATTCTGAGGCCACCAGGGTGGAAGCCTTCCTCCATTTGGCTACGCCTAGAAATTCTGTTCATAAAATTATGAACAGAATCGTGACAAAGGGCAGCCCTGGCGAAGTCCAACACCCACAGGAAATAAGGCTGACTTATTGCCAGCAATACGGACCAAGCTTTCACTGCGGTTGTACAGGGACTGAATGGCCCACAACAACAAGCCAGATGCCCCATACTCCTGCAGTACCCCCCACAGGATACTAGGGATACCACGATACCACTTTTTTATGTCTGATACCGATATTTTAGATTTAGATATCTGCCGATTCCGATACAAATCCGATCTTTTTTGTATTATTTTTAAAAATTGTTTTTAAATGCCTGGATCAATTTTACATAAGTCAACAGTCTCTCACACAACAAAATCAAAATCTTTTAGTTGTCCCACATACAAGACTAAGGACTAGGGGGGCAGTGCTTTTCAGGCAGTGGCGCCAAAGCTCTGGAACTGTTTACCACTCTATCTCCATTTAGCTGACTCTGTGGCATCTTTTAAAAAACAGTTGAAAACTTTTCTGTTTAACTAAACTTTCTGTTGACTTTATTTTTATTCTTTTTCTTTTAATACGGTAATGTTATGTTTTCAACATGGTGTTTTATCTGTTTTTTTTTTTATATTGTTTTAATTATTGTACAGCACTGTGACTTTTTGTCTCTGTAAAGCGCTATATAAATAAACTTTACTTACTTACAACAATCGCCCCATCACCTGAATCCTCTTGCTCCTATGTGAGAAGGTGATGCATTGGCTTATGGTATGAGGAAAATTTCATTAGGGCTGCAACTATTGATTATTTTAGCTATCGAGTATTCTATCGATTATTCCATCGATGACCAGAGTAACTGGATAAGAAATACTTTTTTCATATTAACAGTTCATCTGCATATTTTAACTTCCGTACTGCAGTTTTTCCCTGTGTGAAACAAACAGGGTGGATGGAGCAGCTACAAAGTTCTCTTTTCTTCACTTACTGATCAGTTGGTTGATGAAGGAACTCCAGCTGTTTCTCAGTAAAGGTTTAATGGAGGTTACAGAGGGAAAAGCTTCACCTGGATGCTAGAAAAACATTTAGTCCACTCCATCTGAGCTCACCGGCTCCGACTCTTTGGGTTTGTGCAGACAGACTGCATGTAAATCAGCTGACTGCTGTTGTTGTGTTATTAGTGTTTATGTTAAAAAACTGGGGCCTGCGTGAGCGTAATCTTGTAATGCTTTATATTCACAAGCATTCTCCTAAATACGTTTCTACTGCAGGTCTATATTTAGTCACTAATCAGGGATTAAAGTATCAAAAATATTTTGATGGGGATGGGGTCCTTCTGGTACCCGATGGTCACTAGTGCTAATAGCTGCACTCGCTAGCAGTATGTCCGGGAGCTGAAGTAGAGAAAAAAATAACAGCTGAAATTCTCAGCACAGCGAGCACAACACACAAGCAAGACAGAGTGCGGTGGAGGCGTGGAAAAACATGTCAGTGATGATCGCTCAGTGTCAAAGGGAATCCGTCACAGTGACGGAGAACTTTATAGAATCTGACCAACATTAGCAATGCAGCTAATGTTGGTTGGATCGGATCGATTACATTTTTTATTTCTTTCTGATATCCAATCCGGTAATTTAGGCCAGGATCGGACCGATACCGATACTGAATATCGGATCAGCGCATCCCTAAAGGATACCCTGAGGGATGGGGTCCAATGTTTTCTCAAGTCCACAAAACACATGTAGATTTGATGGGCAAACTCCCACGCACACTCGAATATCCTAAAGAGGGTGAAGAGCTGGTCCAGTTTTCCGTGACCAGGACGAAAACCGCATTGTTCCTCTTGAACCAGAAGTTCCACTAACGGACGGACCCTCTTTTCCATGGACCTTACCTGGGAGTCTACTGTATCAGTTTTTAAAATATGGCCACAGCTGATCAGGTGTTTAGTGAGTACCTCAGGCACTAGAAACCCAACAAAGAAGAGTAGCAAGAACAGGAACCATCGTGGAAGGACAGGCCCCGGCACAGAATGTACTATACCACCGGCAGATAGAAGAAGTGGCTGATATAAAAAAATCTTACCAATGGTTAGACAAAGCTGGGCTGAAAGACAGCACAGAGGCACTAATCATGACAGCACAGGACCACGCTCTAAGCAGAAGATGGATAGAGCCTGGGCTCTATCACACCAGGCAAGACCCCAGGCCCAGAATGTGCAGAGATGCCCCTGACACAGTCCAGCACATAACAGCAGGGTGCAGGGCATACATGGAACGCTATAACAAGTGACTGGCAGAGTAAACAGGAACATGTGCCGAGTATGACCTGGACGTCCCGAGGTCAAAATGTGATACGCCCCCAAGGGTGGTTTAGAATGACCAAGCTAAGATCCTGAGGGACTTCCAGATACAGATGGACAAACTACTGTTGCAACCTTTGTAGGGTCTAGGTATCGCCTCATACTAGCAGTAGAAAGACTGACCATAGTTAAATGCAAAACTCATGAAAAAAAAACTGTCAGAAAAGATGAGGAGGTAATAAATGTCAGTGGCCTCCACCTGTAAAACCATTCCTGTTTTGGGGGTTGTGTGATTGTTGCCCTCTAGTGCACCTGTTAATTTCCTTAGCTGAAAGCAGCTGAAACTGATTAACAACCCCCTCTGCTACTTAACTGACCAGAACAATATCTGAGAAGTTTAATTGGCTTGATGCTGTACTCGGAATAAAAAATTTTTTTTTCTTTTTTTGAGCAGTGTATTTACACTGTCCGATGTCAGTCATCTGTATCCTTCACTTCCATTGGTAGTTGCTCCAATGGCTTGCTTTAAAGTTGAGAAAGGTTTAATTCGGGACCCACCTACTCCCCTTTAATAGATGTTATTTTGCCTGTTGTTGCTACAAGTCACTCAGTTTCTCTGACAACCCAGTTTTATTGCTGCTAGTCTCTTTCTGTGTGAATGTTCCTCCAGGGTCTCAGCATATTTGAAAATATAATGGGGAAAGGTCTGTACAGCTAACGGGACAGAGTGCAAACTGCAATTGTTAAAGGTTATTGATATGCAGTAGAGTAAGCTGACATTTACCCAGTGCCCTTGCTATCACAGATCCTGTTTGGCCTTTTACACCTGCAGTTATGTAAAACAAAAAGTGATTCCTACTAGAAAACATGCTTGGTCATGCCCAGCTTGATAACCTCATGATGTGCTAATGCCAGTATATCTCTGCTTCATTTATATTCATGACAGCTATCTTTTGATTCCCTTTCAGCTTTCATGGAACTGTAACACAGGGAGGCTTTACACTCCTCCCGGCATGTTTCACTGATGTGATGGAGGCAAAGCTAACTGCAATCCACAGACAGAGATTTCTGCGAGCCTTGTGACTGTAGGTGGTGATGTGCAACAAGTGCTCAGCTCAAATACACACAACAGTTTTCTCAGTACTATGGCAACACTCTGGCAGCAAGAAATTCTGAAAATAACTGCAGGCTGATGTCAATACCCATACAATGTCAGACTCCTTGCTTGACACAGAACAGAGACAGGTAATATGAAATAGAAGTTAATATTTAGAAGTGGATTGTGAATGGAGGATTATTACACTGGAGTTTTGCATATCATCTGCTGGAAAGGGGAATTTTTCAAATAAGAGCCATCTATCATCCAGCAGGACAAGTGGAAGTTAAAAAAAGACATTAATAAAATAACTACGAAGGTTGTTTGAGAAGCAATGCTAAGTCCTAAGTTGTGGACTAACAAAGGTGGCGTGGAAAAGAGAAAGAGCCAGGTGGTTAAGGTAAAGTGCCAGTTTAAAGCAGCACAAAAAGTGTCTTTCTCCACCTCTCTGTTCTGTTTTCAGTTTAATTTACACAGAAATCATTCTAGCATTTCTGCTGCCATCCCAGTGTTACTTTTTTACTAAGGCCACATTTGTCTTTAGTTCCTTTTGTTTAGTTTAATTGTATTTGTTTTTGCTTTTCATTCTTCGTTTTAAAGGAAGAGTCTTGGTCTTTCTTGGGATTTAGACAAATAGACTGATGCTATATAGACAGGCCATTTGGAAAATGTGGACCTCATTTCCAGACAAATTAACATTCATCCTAGTAAAAACAGAATTGTTAGTGGTTTTAATGAATGATTTTGAACTTGGCTTCTTCCATAACTATAAATTTATGGCAGTGAAGCCACTGGACAGGTTGTCATTTTTTCTAATGGACAGCAGGGGGTGACTCCTCTCTTTCCTTAAGCCTGATTTTACTGAAGTCCTTGGGAAAATTATCCTTAGGCTTAATTCCCTCAGTGACCTTAGTAAACACTTTTCTGATTTCTATTTCCATCATAGTCAAAAAGGCAGATAAAGCAAACCTTTTGGGGGGTAGCTTACCTTGTGACTGAAAATTTGCTAGCATATGGGCATCAGTGTGCCTCAATTTCTCAGTCACAGCAACCCCTCTGATGGTCAACTGCTTCTGCTTCACAATGGGGCTAACAAATGGCTGTCATCAGGGTATCTGTCTTTTGTATATAGACTATGGTTATTTGACAATATGTCCTGAGTACTCCTGCCCATGTCCTGTCTTTTCCCCAGTCTGTTTCTTATTGCCTCAGTTATTCACTATAGTGCCAAAAGTATTCACTCACCCTTTCAAATCATTGAATCCAGGTGTTCCAATCACTTCCATGGTCACAGGTGTACAAAATCAATCACCTAGGCATTCAGATTGCTTCTACAAAAAGAATGGGTCGCTCTCAGGAGCTCAGTGAATGGTACCATGGTAGGGTGCCACCTGTGCAACAAGTCCAGATTTGAAATTTCCTTGCTACTACATATTCCACAGTCAACTGTTAGTGGTATTAAAACAAAGTGGAAGCAATTGGGAATGACAACAAGTCAGCCAAAAAATGGTAGGCCACATAGAATCACAGAGGATCAGTGGATGCTGAGGCGCACAGTAAAGAGAGGTCACCAAATTTCTGCAAATTCAGTCGCTCTCCAAACATCATGTGGCCTCCAGAGCTTCATGGAATGGGTTTTCATGGCCAAGCAGCTGCATCCAAATCACCAATCACAATGCAAAGTGTCGGATGTAGTGGTGTAAAGCACGTCAGCACAGGATTCTAGAACAGTGGAGATGTGTTCTCTGGAGTCACAAATCATGCTTCTCTGTCTGGCAATCTGATATCTGATGGACAAGTTTAGGTTTGGTGGTTGCCAGGAGAACGGTACTTGTCTGACTGCATTGTGCCAAGTATAAACTTTGGTGGAGAGGGGATTATGGTCTGGGATTGTTTTCAGGAGTTACTGGCCCTTACTGTAGTTCCAGTGAAAGGAACTCTTGATGTGTCAGCATACCAAGACATTTTGGACAATTTCATGCTCCCAATTTTGTGAGAACAGTTTTGGAATGGTCCCTTCCTGTCCCAACATGACTGCACAACAGTGCACAAAGCAGGTCCAAAAAGACATGGATGAGCCAGTTTGGTGCGGAAGAACTTGACTGGCCTGCACAGAGTCCTGACCTCAACCTGACAGAACACCTTTGGGATGAATTAGAGTGGAGACTGTGAGCCAGGCCTTCTCGTCCAACATCAGTGTTTGACCTCACAAATGTGCTTCTATAAACACACTCCATGTGGAAAGACCTTGTGTGATAATGTCAGATTTGTGAGAGCTGTGATCAGAGTCCAAAAGTCTTTGCAACTCTGATGTTTAAATTAGACCTATTCTACTTTTCTTGATTTCTGATATCTGTACTGTTTCAGTGTTGGATTATCATATTATCATATCATATGAAGCTAAAAATGAGCAAATAGGTCCTCTTTAATTAACACAGAAAATAGAAAATCTGATAATCACATTTACATTACTAAAATGATACTGGACCAATCTAATGTGTGTTCCTATCTAATGTTTCTATTTCATTCTTCCAACACTTCCAACACTTCCAACATTTGCATTTGTGTGTATTTTGTGTCATAATATAACCAGTGGAGCACTGTTGTGACATTCCAATAGTCTCTCTTTTTCATCAGTCCTGAAGTTAGTGGTTCTGCCACAGACCCCTCTGTCAGACATAACTGATGTTGTGGGAAAGTATAGATTTGCTGATGCTGAATTGATGTGACAGGTTAGCATTATTGAATTTCACTGCTGGCAGTCTTGTGGTCTTAGAGAGTGTGTTTACTGTGAAGGGAAGGACATTTAAAACAAACCCAAGACCTCTGATCTCTTGTCTAAACAACAGTATAGAAAATCTATAATAATGGAGTGTTGCATGCTTAAATCTGAAATCTAGAATGTGTTTTTATTATACCTACCTAGTATAAATACAGCGCTGTGAAAAAGTATTTGTCCCCTTCCTGATTTCTTTATTTTTTATATGTTTGTCACACTTAAATGTTTCTGATCATCAAACAAATTTTAACATCAGACAAAAATAATGCAAGGAAATACAAAATGCAATTTTTAAAATATGATTTCATGTATTAAGGGAAATAGGTATCCAAACCTACCTAATTGCCCCCTTAATAAATCATGAATTCACTGTGATTAACCACAATGTTTGGAAAGCTGAGTTCATTTTCAATAGCCACACCCAGGCCTGATTACTGCCAGACCTGTTGAATCAAGAAATAACTTATATAGAACCTGTCTGACAAAGTGAAGTAGGTTAGAAGATCTCAAAAAGCAACCACGATCTAAAGAAACCAGTGAGAAACAAAGTCACTGAGAACTATCAGTGTTGGAAAGAAATACAAGGCCATTTCTAAGGCTTTGTGATGCCAGCAAACCACAAGTCAAATGGAAAAAACTGGAGCATTGGTGAACTTTCCCAAGAGTGTCCAGCCTACCAAAATTACTCCCATAATGCATCAATAACTCATTCAGGAGGTCACAAAAGAACCCCGAACATCATGTAAAGAATTGCAACAGTTAAGGTCAAAGTTCATGATTCAACAATAAGAAAAAGTCTAGGCAAAAATGGCATCCATCAGAGAGTTCCAAGGTGAAAAGCACTGCTGACCAAAAAGAACACAAAGGCTCATCTCACATTTGCCAAAAAAACATCTTGATGATCCCCAAGACTTTTGGGAAAATATTCTGTGGACTGACGAGACAAAAGTTTTTGGAAGGTCTTAGTCCCATTACGTCTGGCATAAAATTAACACAGCATTTCATAAAAAGAACATTGCACCAACAGTCGTACATCGTGGTGGTAATGTGATGGTCTGGGGCTGCTTTGATGCTTCAGGACCTGCCGTTATTGATGGAACCGTGATTTCTTCTTTCTAGAAGAAAATCCTGAAGGAGAATGACAGCAGTAAGAGATTTACAGTGGTTGGAGATGATTTCAAGAAATGTTGATTCTGTTTGGTTGGCAGTACCTACACTTTATTCATGATACATCTGCATCACGTTCCATGTTAGCTGAAAGCAAATCTGCAACATATAAACATCATAAAAGTGGAACAAATCTACACTTTCTCTCTTTGTACATTCAAGTTACAGAATGCTGTAGTACTCAACACTTTTTAATGAATAATGGTTCTGCTGAGTGATGCATGTAGTGAAACTGCTTTCTAGAACAGAGTACCCACAGAGAATTATCACTCAAGCTAAAGGAATTCCATTCATCTTTAAAGAACCCATCTGTCAGCTTATTCCTTAAAAGAATGAAGAGGGCTGTACATTAGCAGCAATGTGAAGAAATGATAGAATTACTAAGTTTTGTACCTGCAACAGATATGTTCCTTCAGCTCTTTAGAGCCACTGTGGAAAAAACTGCACTGGTTGGTTGACCGTCTTTTCTCAGTGTCTAGTCTTGGTTGAAAAGTGATTCCAAATTGCCTGTTAGGGTAACGTCGGAGATGTAGGTTTTTCATGTGCTGGACATGCGTTTTTAGTGTCACTTTGATGTACTTGTTGGATTTTCTAGCAAGGAAAAAGAAAAGTTTCCATTTGCTAATCATTTCAGTATCCTTTCATTTAATAGAATAATATTAAACACATCGGGAACATTTATCACATTATCCACATCTGCCTCCACTCACCAGACTCCACTCACCAGACTCACCTGTCCACACTGCTCCGCCGTCTGCAGCCTTTTCCCTGCTCAGCTTTGCTCCAATGGCTGCATGGTACTGAGTGTGGTGGTACTGATTGTGGTGGTACTGAGTGAGGTGGTACAGAGCCCCACTCAGTACCACCCAGGGTTTCAAATGCATTTTAGTGAATTTATGAATGGGGTGTGTGTTACAGTTAAATTTCTGCTTCTTCTCTTTATAGTTCAGGGTGAAAGCTTATTTTTTTATTTTTGTTTTAGAACTTCACTAAAATTCACTTTCTTTTTTTTTTTTCGATTGTATTTGGAGCCAAAACTGAAAAGTAAAACAAAGTGATTAGAACTGAGATCAGCTTGCTCTAAAATACCTGACAGCACTTTGTATTAAACAGGAAGTTTAATCTGAAAAAGATTCACATTTACTGATATGGCATTTACATGAATAGTCAAGTATTGCTGGTGGTGCTAAAAACAGTTCTGGTCATGTCTCAGGTTTTATTTCCCTCTGGCTGTTAGAAACAGAGCATGCTGAGTGATATAAACTGGGATGTCCATGTAAAGGGTAACAGAATACCATATTTCAAAACTTCCCTTTATTCTCATTCCCCCACAAGTGAAAAGTTCAGCATTTTTTAATGCCATCACAGCAAAATAGAGCTAAATCTTTAACTCCCACTTTCTGTGCCTCCTGCTCCATGAAATATGGATTTTTATACAGCTGCTATTGAACTAAAATGGCAGATTAACAATATTTCATTTTCAAGCTCGGGCCATTTGACATTGGGGAGTTGTGGTCTTTCTGAGCAAGTATCCATTCTGCTCTGCTTAAAATCATCATTTCAATCTACCAGTTGGCTTTTCTCTGTAATTGACTGATGAATGAATAAGTTTTGTTTAATTAAGGCAATCAGAAAAATAAATTGTGATTACGGGCCCAGGGCTGCTCGAGCTTCGTTTCTCAAAATTTGATCAGTGATCCTCATCAAGTGCATCCTCATTTAACAGAGCCTTTAAAGTGTAGCAGGTCCGTGCCTGATGCTTGTTAAATTAATGTTGCTACTGATGTTTTTGGAAATTGAAAATAAGATGGCCTCTTAAAATAATTTCCCAAATCGTAAGCTAGATTAGTTCCTTCATTACAGCCATGAATGTTTCTCTGAAATGAGCCTTTTCAGCTCAGCCAGATTAAAATAGGAAGCAAAAACACAAAAAACAAAAATAAAACACGACTAGACCCAAGATAATTCTTCTCTTAGATATGTCATCCCATTTCTGAAGTAAGGAAATTACATCTTAGCCATAATCCCATCAGTCATAAGCCAAATTTGGAATGTTTCTGTTTTTGGAAGAGCACAACTGAAAAGGCTACACATATGGCGAGAAAATATGGAATATGGTCATAAAAGAGAAGTCAGTTCAGCATGAGCTTTGTCCAGCTACATGACAAACACAATATATGTGCAAGCTATTATTCACTGTAGTAGATGAGGTAATAACATTTTGCTGCTCCATTCATTCAATTCTATGAACATGTAACTATGGTAACCATGCTTTTAATATACAAAATTTTGAAAAAAAATGTGAACTAAAAATTTTAGAAAGTAAAAATATAAAAAAAAAAACTGGACTGAAAAAGTTAAAACGTGTTTGACAAAGACTTATAAGTTATAAAACTTACTACATAAATAAATATTGATCCTGCCCCAGAGGGTGACAACAAGCCAGGTAAAAAAGGTAAACAGACTCAGATGCACAGCTGGACAAGGGAAGAAGTTCCTGAGCTATAGCCACACAAATATGCCACTTTAAACTGTAAGGTAGAGAAGTTAATATATTAGTGACCAAACCCCAACAATCAGATGATCCTGCCCACACACTACCTCTGGTTTTCTGCATTTGTCCTGTTCCTGCAGTGTGCACAGAGTTTTGTGCCGTGAGCCAATTTACATTGGAGTTGGAATAGTTTGCAAGAAACACTTACAGGTGTAAATCAAAGTTAAAAAAAAAAATGGCATAAGAAAAAGTATTTGCACAGAGTCAGGGGAGCATAGACTTTATGATATCCAAATACCCGTGGACAAACAAATATTCTGACACACATCCATGATTTTTTTCCCTTTTATTTTTCTCCAAAACATACAGTTTGATGATGACTCAGACCTCACACATGCAATAACTTGGCTTTCACTTCCTACGGTGATTTTCTTCTGTCGTTGCACACTCTTTGAGCACACTTTTGTTATTTTTGCACCCCTTTTGTCTACCTATCCAATTCTCATTTGACATATTTATAAAAACAAGATGCTGCTGCAACAAACCAGACTTGGAGTAGAATTCATCAGCTTTACTCGAGCCTTGCAGGCCCAAACCCAGATGTTAATTCCAATCACTCTGAGCTTCAGACCACCTCATTATATGTGTCTAATTTCCAGATTCTAATATGCTGTTTATTTCCTTCTTTCTTTCTTTCTTTCTTTCTTTCTTTCTTTCTTTCTTTCTTTCTTTCTTTCTTTCTTTCTTTCTTTCTTTCTTTCTTTCTTTCTTTCTTTCTTTCTTTCTGTCTTTCTTTCTTTCTTTCTGTTCCATATCCTGGCTTGCACAACAGAACACCCAAATCAATATGGCAGAGGCGATTAATGCGCTGGCAGTGGCAATGTACTTATAAAGAGCTTTCATGGCCCAGTGAAGGATGAAATCACCCTTCGAGTCCCAAGATCTTAAAAACCTAAGGTGCACGGGGCAAAGACAGACAGAGAGAAGGAGAAAGGGAGGGAAGAAGAAAGAATGAGTGCAGTCTAGTGCAGAGTTCACTGGATCTCTTTCAATATGTGAAAATGTAGAGGGAAAGAGAAATGTGAGATTTCTGAGGGGGGCACTGGACCTTCTCCAATAACCAAATAAAAGAGCCATGGGTCCATTTCTGACAGGGGAATGAAAGAAAAGCAGCTGCGTCCTTCTCTATCAGTTCATGCTGCTGGACAGAGAATGACGTGCGATTAGTGCTTTTAGTGCTTTTAGTGCTACTGTAAGTTCTCTATTTAACGCCCTACTGCTGCTGCAAAAGATCTCTGGGACTGAAGAGAACCATTCACCTTGTTAACAGTCACAAGTGATTTTCTGCTTATTGACCCTTGAATGAACACAGGTGGACATAATCATTTGTTAAATATGAAATCAAGGAGTATTTCATATTTTCCTAAAGCCAAATACTGGTCGAATTCAAAAGTAGGTACTGAAAAGTGCCATAAAAGAGCTGCGGTGAAAATAGCATATAAAATAAAGGCTGAAAGATCCTGCAGCAGTCTGTTTATGTTCCTGCCTTTGGAGTCACACACCATTTAGATTTCCTTTCTGTATCTAATTACTAATGGAGTTAGATAAAGGCGAGGCAGTTCTCAGGTGCATAGTTGCAAAGCAACATTGGACTTTATTTGGTACACTTAATACACGGCTCCATTGAATTTCTGTTTTTTTGCTGACAAGCAGCAAGTTTGCCAGTTAGTTACAGTCGATGAGGTTATGTATGCTTTTGGGCTTCACTTGAATATGACACCTTTGTTTTTTTCTCTGTTATCGCTCATTATGGTTGATGATTGTTTCTGCAGCTCAGCAGCTTGGTAATGACTGCTGGTCAACACGGAATTCATGAGCTGGAAAACAGGAAAATATGTGCATGCTCACATATTTTCCTGTTTTCCAGCATAATGTGATATGAGGGGTTGGACTGAATTCATTTTTAATACTAACTGTAACCCTCTAGATACACACACACACACACACACACACATATATATATATATATATATATATATATATATATATATATATATATATATATATATATATATATATATATATATATATATATATATATATATATATATATTAGGGGTGGGACTTTAACGCGTTAATTTCGATTAATTAATTACAGGGAAATTAACGCGTTAAAAATTTTAACGCATTTTAATCGCACTTTGCACCGTGGAACGTTTCTCAGTGCGCGAGTTCCAGGCATACAGATTATATCGACGCACAATGTCCAAATTAGGGGCCGCATCCTGCGAAGGACCAGGTGTTACACCAAATTCTGCGACCCATCATATTCTGCGACCACAGGGGGCGATAGCGTACATCCCTCTGCATGTACGTGCTGAATGAGAGCTGAGCTGGGTGGCAGAAAATCTTATTAATCGTAAATAGTGTCCTTCTCGCTCGTATTCAGCACGTACATGCAGAGGGATGTACGCTATCGCCCCCTGTGGTCGCCGAATATGATGGTTCGCAGAATTTGGTGTAACACCTGCCGACGTCTTTCGCAGCCCACGAACACCACAAAGGCCTGAAGTGAGCAGCTAGCCTTCATATCAGCTGCCGTCACCTCTGCGTAGCTCATGTCGCCTAGCAACCGTGAGTGCGAAGCACAGCTGTGTAAAAGCAGCTGTTTAAACGGAGAACCAACTTTTTCTCCTTTTTGTGGTTTAATTTTAAGTCTTTAATTCAAAATAAGCTGTTAAAACAAGCATAACACATTTCAACATCAAGGAATACAGCTGAGAGAATGATTAATTTCCAACTATAACAAGTGAGACATTAATGTTGAATAAAACTATCCAGTTATGATGCTTAACTTTAATTTCAGGTGTTTGCTTATCACAGGAGCACTTCCACCCTTCGTTGGTCTGTGTAGCAGACTGGTGGGAAAATAAACAAAATTTTGAAGTTTAAGCTTATGTATATTGATTTATTCATCAACCAAACTTAAATTAATATTTATCATGTCAAATATTGAAATGCAATTAAAATGCGATTAATTTCGATTAATTAATTACAAAGCTTGTAATTAATTCGATTAATTTTTTTAATCGAGTCCCACCCCTAATATATATATATATATATATATATATATATATATATATATATATATATATATATATATATATATATATATATATATAAGCGAAAGAGAATGGATGGATGGATGGAGATGTGTGTGTGTATATACACCTATATGTATGTATGTATATGTATATATATATATATACACACACACACATACACAGACACACACACACACACACATATATATGTATATATATATATATATATATATATTTCTTCATGAAGTCAAGTGAAATGACCTCAAAATTTTATTGTGCTTATTTTTCCTCTTAATTTGAAGCTCCTTGATTAACGCTTTTCAACATGCAATATTTTATTTTCAAAGTGGTGTAATGCATATGTTGTGTTTTTATTGCATGTTAAAGATGTTATTCAAGTGTGGGCAGTCTCAAACAAAATCTTGGGGCATCCCAAAAAACAGCAATAAAATACAATTTGAGGAAAAAACCACAAATTACAACATCCTGACAACTCTCCTGTTGGATTTATGAAATTAATGGACATTATAATGATGCTTAGGCATAAGCTGAAAAATAATATGTGTAATCACTCATCTGCCTACTTTCCCAGGTATTTGGCTGCTATCTCTATTTTACATCACATCGACTTTCTGACCGACTTAATGCTGACTTCATCACTTCTGGTCCAATCATCTTTCTGCCTGCCTTCCTTGAGGCAATCAGCCTCCGCTCAGCATACTTTAAATATCACTGCTCATCTATCATTCTACCTTTCAGACTGATTCTTGTAACCCACCACCTCACCTTCTGCGCTACCCAAGTGCTCCTTTGAAGCCTCCATCTTGGCCTCCACCACCAGCCTCTAGACTTCAGCAGGTCCTGCCCTAATTCCCGTCTCCACTGGGATTCCCTTCTTCTGCAATGGATGATTGGATTCAAATCACTAAATAGCTAATTGTATTTCTTATCAATAAATCATGTTCCAGTCTGCCTCGGGGGACTATTTGTTGTGATTTGGCACTATATTAATAAAACTGAACTGAATTAATGATCTCTCTTTATTGAAGTGCCTTTATCTAGAACAAAAAGGATGGATATGAAGGTGGTTTTGGATTTGCAGAAAGCAATTAGAAATAATTGTCAGATTTTCAGATAAGTTTACCAGATATCCAAAATGTTAAATAAAAGCTACTATTTGGGATTTGAATATATTAAAATAACTAGACTTTGTGGTAGATATACGAAGGTGGGTTGAAAAGTTCATAGGCTGACTAAGGAGTTATCATACACTAATTAAATTTGGCATGCCTTAAACTTGGCATGTCAAAGGTTTCCACTCGGTGAGTACCACGACTTTTGAAAAACACACCAGACTGGTCATGTTCCAGGTGAACTTGGCACTTTTTGAATCCAGACAGTTTTCTTGAACATTTCCTCACCCAAGATGAATGTTGGATTCACCACTTTGAGCCAGAGACCAAACGGCAGTCCATGCAGTGGAAACACCCATCTTCTGCCCACCAAAGAAGGCCACACCTTCATTGGTGGGGAAGGTGATGGTCTCCATTTTCTGGGATGCAAAAGGCATTGTGTTCATTGACTACCTTCAAAAAGACCATAGTATCAATGGAGAATATTATGCCAACTTGCTGAGGCAGCTGCAAAATCAAGCTGCAATCAAGCTGCAATCTCCAATCAAGTCAAAAGGAGTTCTGTTTCACCAGGACATTGCTCCTGCACACAAGTCTGTGGTTGCAATGGCTGCTGTATGCGACTTTGGCTTTGAGCTGGTTGATCCCCCTCCATATTCTCCTGATTTGGCACCATCTGATTATTTTCTGTTCCCCAACATGAAAAAACACTTGGCTGGGAAGCAGTATCAGACGGATGATGAGATCATCTCTGCTGCTGAGGACTTTTTTGAGGGTCAGGATGAGAGCTTCTATACCACGGGAATGCAAGAAGTGTGTGTGAACCGCACGGGAGACTATGTCGAAAAATAAAACACATTTGGTCAAGTTCGACCACTGCATTGTTGTCAGTCTATGAACTTTACAGCCCACCTTTGTATATTCAAATGTTTCATCATGTTCAGTCTTTTCTCTGTATTGTTTTAAGATGTGCAAACTAAGAATTCACACTGACTGTAATTAGTATCTTTTCAAAATTTTAATGCAACAGCTTGTGGGAATAAAAATGCCTTTTTGAACAGGCTTACACAAGTGGCGGTCAATGTTCCACCATCAGGCTGCTGCCAATGGTACAACCTGAAGGCAACATCTGATTTTTCCAATTTTAACCTGTGGGCACACATGCAGGTTTCCTCTTCATCACACATCACCTCTTCCTAATCTATTTATTCGGATGAAATGCAGTGATCATCCTGAGCTGTAATGACTTCCTTCCACACTGGATGGATGACTGAAGGAGAGAGAGAAGTAGAGAAGAAGAGATGGTAGAGACGAGGAGATAGAAGAGAGTGAGACATGGAATGTGGATTGAGATTGCAGACCATTATGTGGCACTGAAACAATGCGTGCGTGCATACACATATCATTTTATTTTACAGAGAATAACAGAAACCCACACACATAGTCATTTGAACATTAATACTGAGGGCTTAATACATACAGCTTTACAGGTTGGCAGTTGAGAAATGTGTGCATGTGTGTTCATGCTTAAAATGAATAACCTGACCACTTTTCCTTCAATCAATCCCTTCTCTCCAACCTCCCTTTTTATCTTCCTAATGACCTCCTCCTCCCTCTTGGCAGAGTCACAGGGTCTGACAGAGGATAGCAACAAAAATGATCTCAGGTAGAGCAGAAAATTCACTAGTTGCCATTCACTGTAAGAGAGAGTGAGGAGAATTTTTTTTGATGCTAAGCAGTCTGCTGGATGACCTGGTATGAGCTTTTCCAAGGCAAATCCACAGGAAGATGTTAATGTCAGGCTGACCTCATATGAACCTGTTCAACCTGTGGGTCCATCATTACACATCTTACTAAGCCAAGCAGTCTTTAAAACCACTATTTTGTTTTTTTTAATATCAGTTTTAGTTGAAATATTAAAATTGGCATATGAAGCTTCATTGGGACGATGAAAATATGTTACCATGTATTCTATGTCTAGATTTTATGGACTACTCAGATTCATTCAAATAAGATTACAGTGCTTTCTGATAGTGGATAGTTTCATTGCTTGACTCTGCTTTTTCATACTGAACCATAATATTTTGTACAAACTACAAATCAAACTATTAGATAACAATAAAAATATCTGCATCTATATGTTTTCTTATGTCATCAGTTTTTATTGTAAGACTTCCAAAACCAAAAATCCAACAATCATAACCAGTCCACTTTTGTGACAGGCCAGATAAGGAAGCAGGCAGTGCACTTATACTTCCTGCAATTACTACACTTGTTCTATTCAACTATAAAAAAGATTTGATTTCTGACATGGTTAGACAGTAGCTCTTAATAACTAACTCCAATGGACCATAACACAGCCACTGATTCAATGCAATTCAATTTCATTTATATTCAGTAGCACCAAATCAAAAGTGTTGCATCGAGGCACTTAATATTGTCAGGTAAAGACCCAACAATATAATAGTGAAAACCCCAACAATCAAATCAGAACAATCAGACGACCCCCCCCCCCCCCCCCCCCCCCCCCCCCCCCCCATATGGCAGAAGCCATCTGCCATATGATCTTATGGGGATGAGGGGAAAGAACTAATGATAACTAATGATTAAATGCATAGTAGTGCATAAAAACATGGAGAGTACAGAAGAGGTAAGTGAAGAAGAAACGGTCATCATGGGAAGCCCCCAGCAGCCTAGGCCTATGGCAACATAACAAAGGGATGGTTCAGAGTCACCTGATCAGCCCAAACTATAAGCTTTATGAAAAGGTAGAGATGGTGTCTGTCTCCCAAAACCAAACTGGGAGCCGGTTCTGCAGAAGAGGGGTTTGATAGCTGAATGCTCTGCCTCCCATTCTACTTTTAAAAACTCTGGGTACCACAAGTAAGCTTGCATTCTGACAGCAAAGAGCTGTATTGGGACAATATGGTACTATGAGGTCTTTAAGATAAGATGGGGCCTCATTATTCAACACCTTGAACGTGAGGAAAAGGATTTTAAATTAAATTCTGGATTTAAAAGCAAGCCAGTAAAGAGAACCTAATATGGGAGAAATCTGCTCTCTCTTTCAAGTCCCTGTCAGTACTCTTGTTGCAGCATTTTGGATCAGCTGAAGGCTTTTTAATGAAACGTTTAGAACAACCTGATAAAAGTAAATTACAAAAGTCCAACCTAGAAGTAATAAATGCATGAACTAGTTTTTCAGCATCACTGTGAGACAGGATATTTCTAATTTTAGAAATATTGTGCACATGCAAGAAAGCACCTTGCATAGGTGCTTAATATGTGCACTGAAGGCTGTATCATGGTCAAAAATGGCTCCAGGATTTCTCAGAGTGTTACTGGAGGCCAAAGTAATGCCATCCAGAGTAAGTATCTTGTTAGATATTATATTTCTAAGATTGTTATGTCCAAGTACAATAACCTCAGTTTTGTCTGAATTCAAAAGCAGTAAACAAGAAGTCATCCAAGGCTTTATGTCTTTTAGACATTCCTGCAGTTTGACTAATTGGTGTGTGCCATTTGGCTTCATAGATAGATAAAGCTGGGTATCATCTGGATAGCAATGAAAATGTATGCTATGCCTTTTAATAATACTGGTCACAGAAAGCAGATATAATGTAAATAGAATTGGTCCTAGCACAGAACCCTGTGGAACTCCACAATTAACCTTAGTGTGTGATAGATAAATATGATTTAAACCACTGCAGTGTATAGCATGATCTAATCTCTGTAATAAAATGTTAATAAATGGTTAATAAATGGTAATAAAATGGTCAACAGTATCAAAAGCTGCACTGAGGTCCAACAGGACAAGTACAGAGATGAGTCCACTGTCAGAGGCTGTAAGAAGATCATTTGTAACCTTCACTAATGCTGTTTCTGTACTGTGATGAATTCTAAAACCTGACTGAAACTCTTCAAATAAACCGTTCCTCTGCAGATGATCAGTTAGCTGTTTTACAACTACTCTTTCAAGAATTTTTTAAATAAAGGAAGATGCTCTACATTGTGTTGACATGTGAAGATATGAACATGAACACTGAAGATAACTGTGGTGGAAACACTTCCCTAAACTTAGTTACAGCACATTCAGAAATACATCTACTGTAATAAAATGTATTCCACATGCTGTGTAATGCAGTATAGTAAATTTAAATGTTATTAAGAAACATCAGACAAAGGATAGTTTTCAAGGAATACTGTTGAATGTTCAGTTTCTATGGCATATGCCATGACAAGATCCAGAATGGGATTAAAGCGGTGCGTAGGCACATTTACATTTTGGGGAAGCCAACTGAGTCTAATAATAATTGAAACGCAGAGACTGTAATTTTCAGCATCTGCATGAATATTAAAATCACTCACTGTAATAATTTTATCTGAACTGAGCACTAAACAGATAAAAAAAAATGTCTGAAAATTTAGATACAGACTCTGAGTAAGGGGGATTATATATAGCCACAAATAAAATTAAAGCTTGTTCATGTATTTGTTACTTCCAGGATAAACTGTTGTAATTCCTTATTATCAGGCTGTTCTAAGAGCTCTCTGGGAACCCTTCAATTGATCCAAACTACCCAAGTGAGTGTGCTAATAGAGAGATCATATTTCTCCAATTTTAGGTTCACTGGCTCTCTGTTAAATCCAGAACTGAATTTAAAATCCTTATTCTTACATACAATACCAAGTTCTGAATGATCAGGCCTGTTCTTTACTATCATTCTATCCCATCAGATCGATTCAGGTGACTCAGGAGGTAGAGCAGGTCATCTACTGATAGGAAAGTTGGTGGTTTGATTCCTGGCTGCTCCAGTCTGCATGCCAAAGTATCCTCGGGAAAGGTGCTGACCACAAGTTGCTCTCCAATGCAACTGTTGTAGAATGAATGTGTGTGAATGTTAGATAGTAAGCACTTTGCTGTAGAAGGAAGTGCTTGTATGAATGTGTGTGATTGGGTAAATGCAAACATGTTATATAAAGTGCTTTGAGTACTCAGCTTATAATTAAGGGCTGGAGTAGGCGATCCTGAACATCCCTTGGTTATGCTGGTATAGCCTCAGGCTGCTGCAGGACTTCCTATGATGTGAATGAATGGAGAAGTAAAGAAATAACACAACCTGCCATTGTTTCTTTCTTGTGTCTACTCTTTTCCATAGTTTGTTTTCTGCACCTTCCTCCCTATGCTCTCCTTTTTTTTCTCTTCTCCTTTTTTGTGGCTGTCCCTCCCTGAACTTGGTTCTCCTGGAGGATTCTTCCTGTTAAAAGAGGATTCTTCTTTCTGACCTTTGCCACATGTTTGGTCAGAGGGAACTGTGTAATGATAGGGATTTTCTCTGTAATATTGTCAGGTCTTTATCTTGCAATATAAAATGCATTGAGGTGATTGTTATTGTGAATTGGCACTATTTAAATAAGCCCAAATTGACCAAACCTATTTGCTACAATACATGACTTATGAATTCTTTATCAGTTCTACATGGTTCCGCCAGGATTATCAGCTTTATTCACAGATCCTGACAAGTCCACTGATTTTGCTGATTCCAGTCACTCACAGTTAAGGCTCCGCTATAGAAGAAGCTACTTTCAGCTCCTTCCTTATTCACAAAGGGTCATCACAGCAGGTAGCTCCACATGTTTTGATTTGGAAGCTTTTTATGCCAGATGCCCTTCCCGATGCAGCCCCTAAGGAATTCCGAGGATCAAACTGTGGATCTTGCATTTGTTATAAATCACACTATGGAGTTAAGGTTCCACTGTACTTTATCAAAAGTGCTTGTTGAGTTGTTGAATAGGCCCACTTCCCACAACTTTCTGATGCCACATAATGATGTGATAAAAAAGGAGTAATGCTAATGTGGCATGAGCCCTAATAAAAAAACATAATTTGGCCATTTCTTATCAGTCAACACTAACACTGAGCTGCTCATAACATTCTGTGTATGACTTTGATAACAGTGGAACCCTGCAGTTTCCATGTCACTGTCAAGTCATTATTACTTTTGTATTCTGGGTTTTAGAAAAAACACTCTACTCTATTTAGTAGAGTCTCATACATATTATTTCACAATGTCAAAGGCAAGAGAGTTTTTTTTTTTTAATATTGCTTCAGGAAGTTTTACTAGCATCATCTGAGATATTGCATAAGATGGATTATGATGGATTAGAAACCTAGACAGAGAGATCAGTGCTCAATGACAGATAGCACTCTGCCTCCTACTGTGTGCTTCCTTCAAAATTGACAAGTCTTGAGAAATTGTAATGATTTGCCACATTGATATGTAAAGACATGCGCCATGGGTGCATCTGACTTGGCTCTTGGCTCTGACTTTGAGTATGATTTCAGCCAAGGATTTGCAGCACAGTACAGCCAGTGTTCAGGCTTTAGCAGGCTGGTGTGTACATTTCCCAACCCGAGACTCTATTGTGATGTTGTGTGTGACATTGAAGGGCCAGAACTTCCTGAAATGCCTCAGCAGCATTTATGGAAAGGCAATACAAATAAAGGCACACAAATGATTGGGGTATGACTTTAGAAACTGTGACATGGTTTGGTTATTCTTGGCAGTACGTCTCAAAAAGTATAGATAGGAATGATCTATTGATCAGCAGAAATACAAAAGAAAGAATGTTTCCTGCATTCTCATTCATATATGAATGTTGCGCTGTTGCATGTTATGAACAGCAAATTGAACATTTTCATAAAACCTTAGTCATAAAAATCTTTTGTTGTAATAATAATTCTCTAATTTTTTGATTGATTGACTTTTCTTTTTTGGTGTGTCATGCATAAAACAATATGTCCAACTCAAATAGACTTACAATATACCAAAATAGAAAGAACAGCCAAAAGCACCTCCACATGTAACAGAAGGAAAGAAATAACCCAACCTGACAACTTTTCCAAGTTTTAGAAACAAACTCAGCTGACTGATAAACACCAGAATTATGAGCATTCTTTTATTATCAGTACACCAACATACACATCTCATGAAACATAGAGTTTCTGAACTCATTATTATAAAGACAGTACATAAGAAAGCATAATTTATTCCTAACTTCTCAATTACACAAGTAGAAGTTAAATGATTCACACAATAGAGTCCAGATTGGAATATTAGGGGATGCTTTAAAATAAAGGAACAATTGTGAAAGCTTGACTGTAAAGACCTAGAAATGGCATTCATTTTATTAATGATTAAATGTTTCTATCACAATAATGAGGTATCAACGACAAAAAAGAGAAAGAAAGAAAGATTTAAAAAAAACGTTTGTGTGTTTGAAATCATGTCAAAGAGAAATGGATTGGTGAGATCATGTCAGCTGATGCACAGCTGCTTGTGTATTACAAACACACTAATGTTAAAATGTGTTGTGCACAAGGGCACGCGCACACATCAGTCAATCAATCTGGCATGCACAGAGGGGTTTGTTTATGCGCAAATACCTTGAGGGTGAATCTGTGCTTGTTTGTGTGCTTGCACTGCTGAGCAGCAACCTTTCCCACCTTCTTCTCATTGACCCAGTCATGTATCAATCAACTGTGTCTCTCCTGTCCTCCACTTCCTTCTTGTCTTCAGGAACAGAAAGGTTATCTTTAAGATTTCAACTTACTGGAGCGAAACGGTACAATTGGCCAATCAAGAAGTGGCCCAGGAGGACTTAGGAGAGGGCAGACGCGACATTACCAAAGGTCAGGGCAATCACCGTGCTGTATGCATAACTGCCCATGCATATGTGTGTGTGTGTGTGTCAGATAGCAAATGAGCAGGAGCATGTGAGGTCATGTTAATTTGCCAGCTCCATATGTCCACTGTTAAGTTTATTATGAACCAATATTGCATCAATATCAAAGTTTAGCACTAACATCCTGAAAATAATTCAGTTTTCAGTTTCCATTTAATTCAGTTTTATTTAATCAGGCAACAACAGTTTTTAACAAACTCAAGGCACTTTATGCTGCAAGGCAAATCCCAACAATCAGATGATCCCCAAAAACAAGAACCAGGTGATGGTGGGATGGAAAAACTCCCTTGGAAGGGTTAGGGTTAGGGTAGGGCAGAACCAGGCTCAGGGAGGGGCAGCCATCTGCTGCTATAGGTTAGGGGTGACAAGGGAAGAGAAATGAAAAAGGAGAGCATAGAGAGACTAAAGGAGAGAGAAGAGTTTAAACACATCAGTAATACTAAAAGTTATAATCCACCTCGTTTATTTTTGTGTAACTTTTATGTTATTGTTAGTTATTCTTTCCAAAAAATCTTTAGTGCATTCGAGACACGCAGAGCAGCATTTGTGGTGTTTCTTCATCAGATGTGAATCATCATATACATATGTGAATCAAATTCTGCCCATAAGTCAACAGAATTTTCTAGGTAAGGGCAAAGGACCATGGAAGCAGCAAAGCCCCAAATGGCCACTGTGCCAGAATTACAGCCTCACCAATGCAGGACACAATTTACAGGTTAATGAATGATTACTGTTCACTTTCTTGAGTATTGCATCAAGTACCACATTTTCTCTAATTTCTTCCCTTCTAATAACTAAGGGACCATTTGGAAACATTGCATAGCAGATTGATGGAATATCGACCTCAGACTGTCACAGATTACACCAGTGAAATATTCAAAAACATATCCAAAAGCATATTCAAAGTCTTTGCAGATTCACCGCAACAGTCGTTACTCTTAAAGTCATTCCAGCTCACTGAGGGAGAGGAAGACTGTGTACAAATAATAACATAATAATAATAACTGGTTCCTGTGCAATGTCCCATTAGAAAAAGATGGGGAAAGTCATTTTCAAATGCATTTTCTCTTAATATTTGTCTTCTTAAAGCCGAATATTACAAAGGAAGGAAGATGTTCTTAATTTAAAAAAAAGGGAGCTGTATAGGTTTTTTTTTTTTCCAAAACACGAAATAAAATGAATAAACAAATAAAACATTATTGAGCTAAGCACCGTTCATATTACTTTCAAAATATCAAGCTAAAAAAAACAATAAAAAAAGTTAATTTTAACAATTTTATTCCAAAACGACACAATCAGGAAGTGTACCTTTAAAATGTTTTAAAAGAATCTTCATCAAACATTAAAACTAGATTATAAGCAGAATGCAACAGTCAGACATTTTTTTGTGCTCTCATTATTTACTAACGTGGGGGATTTATTATTGTAGTTTATACAGTAATCTTATCCTCCTCTTTGAACCAGTGTTCAGTTTTTGATTTCACCATACACACAATATTCATTATTGAACATTCCTTTTTTTCTTAAATTCTAAACGATGAACAGCAAGTGATCTTGTAGTATTTGCACTATTGTGTTTAAATTCATAAAGCAGTTTTGTGATCTATCATCAGGCAGAATTTAAAGCTGGGAAACCAACCACAAATATGAAAATGTATGGGCACTAATGTCAATTCACTGACAACCTGACTAATTGACAAGGTGACTGTGATCAGGTTGCTACTAAGCATGTCATTTCATGAATGATCACAAATGTCTGCTATTATCCCCTCAACATAACTTGGCTTAACTTGTTAAATCATATGTTGACAAACAGACAAGACTCAAAATGGGCAATCCACCTTCAAGCATCAGTTAGGCAAGTTCTACTTCTTAGGCTTTTCAGCTGCAGGCCACACATCTAAACATGACATTATAAATCTATAAGTGGGATGTACTGACGGTATCTCACTTGGGTCAAGGATGATGTCCCACTTTTCAACTTTAGTAAATGGACTGGTTCTTATATAGCACATTTCTACTCTACATGAGCACTCAAAGCACTTTATACAGCATGTCTCACTCACTCATTCAAACAAGCACTTTCTACATTAAGTGCTTTCTATCTAACATTCACACTCAAATGGACACACTGGGAGAAACTCTGGGTTCAGCATCCTGCCCAAGGATACGTTGACATACAGACTGCTGCAGTCAGGGATCGAACTACCAACCTTCCAATTAACAGATGACCTGCTCTCCTTCTTGAGCCACAGTCTTGATTAAGTCAGAAAAAATTTGCACTCTGAAATTTTGCATTTCACTCAAACAAAGCAAATACAAAATTGACCTTATTTGACCCTGACTTGTTGAAGCAACATAAAGTGCTGCTTCATGCTCATGAACTCAAACAAAAAGAACACCTTTTTTGTTTTTGTTTTTTCAAAGTTACTGGCCGCTCTCAACTGTAGCAGAGCATGATGTAGTCTTACAAAAACAATATTTAAACTGCACACAACATGTGTCATTGTGCCAAGTGAAGGCTTGATGTCTTCCATTGCAACATTGCTTAGAAAGCCCACACTTTGTGATGAATCCCTGAGTCAGGTTTTCTTCTATTTCTCTCTACTGTTATGCTCACACAAATGATACTTGAGACCTTTGGTGGAGTTTGCAGTAATCTCTATCCCATTTTCATCTCATATCACTGCCCTCAGTTTCTTCCAAGAATTTTAAAGGGACATCCAAAAGAGCAGAGGAAGCTAGCTGAATACAAAGGTTGGTGCAAAGTTAGTCCAGCTAATGATATCTCCACTATTTCTTTGTGAGAGTGGGTTAAGCCTATCCCAGCTGTCACAGGGGGAGAGGCAGGGTACACCCTGTACAGGCCAACAGCCTGTCGCAGGGCTAACACACAGAGACAGACAACCATTCCACACGCACACCTATGGGCAATTTAGAATCACCAGTTAACCTAACCCAAGTAGCTCCATGTCTTTGGACTGTGGGAGGAAACCCACGCAAACACAGGGAGAACATGCAAACTCCACAAAGAAAGGCCCGGGCACACCTCATTGTGCTCTAAAACTGGGCCCTTTAAAACTAGAACCTGCTGTGCTTGAGTAGGTTTTGACAGAATAAAGTGGGCTTTTGAGGAACTGCGGTCTTCAGACAATTTCCTGAATTTCCTTGTTATTTTGATGAGGAGAAGTTGTTTTTTGTGGTTGCTGTTTCAGTTTCACACTGGATATCTTTCATTGCAGAAATGCTTAGGAAGTCCTGAACCATTTTTTTTTTTTTTTGTGCCAGGCAGTAAGAAAGTTTATGTCGGCTTTTTAAGTTGAGCATTTTAAACACTGGAATCGAGGTCACTTGAGGCTTCTATTGGAGCCAGACTCAAGTAACCTTTTGAGAAAATGCAGTGTTTTGATAATGACCTGGACCTCTGCCACTTTAGACTAATTAACAAAGTACTTCAGTTTCTGCTTTTTGAAAACCTACTCCCATCCAGTACCTCTAACATGATTTCCCTATCGTCTATACTACTTCCAAATTTTGGATGCACTTCTTCATGTTACTTCTTTCAGTCTGAGCCTGAACCCATTTTTTAAGGGAGGATGTAATAATGTTTATTTCTGCTGTAAAGTTGTGCAGTGTAGCTGATAAGCATCAGCAAATACAACTGCATGAGCTTAACTGTCAGTTTGTCTTGTCCTTAATCATGTGTCTTTGGTGACTCAGCTACACTACTTTTATCTGTTTTGCTTCCCTCTCTGCATGGTGATCAATTAAAGAAGTAGGTTGGCAGGACAGATTGAAGATATTTCTATGAACTCAAATCATGAACTATTTATTAATATTATGTAAAGATAATTAGCAAGCAATAACTCCTTTCAGCAGTCTTGAAGTACAGGAAATACAGCAATGGATAACATCATTACTTTAGCTCTGCTTCCTGTCCTTTTACAAACTGTTGTAAAAGTATTGACCTCCCAAACTTAATGCCTTACTTCATAGCCACTGATAGCCGTGTTTATTTGAGTCAGTATGGCGATGAAGACATAAATGGAACACTAGTTGAAAGTAGTTGGCAGTGAATTTGTGGCTTTAGCCTTGTGTCTTGCATTGTCATAAGATTTAGCCATTTTCCTAAAGAAGCTCCACTGGCAGCTTCATAGACAGTTCTTAACTAAGCTTCACTGTGATGGTGGTATACCGTTCCTCCTACCTGAGCTAAAATGCGACCTTTTTGGTTGGTCCTACAATCTCTATAAAAGGTCACTAGTGATGCTGTAATTCAGCATCTCTTGCATACAGCAGTGCAGTGTAAATGACTAAGACTATCACATATATATTTTTGCACTTATTTCTGTGGTTTGTTCTTCGTGCACAGTCACAGGCTCCTTTGATTTAGATTTGTATATTTTTCCTCCAGCTCCACTTTGTTGTTTCCCCATTATTTATTTTTTTGTTTGTTTTGTTTTTTCTATCACTGTTTGTCCTTTAATCCTCCCTAAGATTCAGCTGTTAATATCCCTTCATCTGTTCATATCTGACTTGGTATCACCTTAACATTGACAACCATATTTCTTTGCATCCCGCTTCATATCACTTGCCCTGCTACATATATTTCTGACAGCCACGCAGTTCATGAAAATCATCTGTCAGCCACCCCTGGAAGCAGCAGATCTGCAACTCTTGTGCTCTCTTTCTCTGTTTTTGTCTTTCTCGCAGTGTGGTGGCAGAGTGGCTGCCTTTTTTCTTCCCAGTTGGTATTCTGGGGATCTCAGTGTCATACATCTGCAAATGCACAAGCAGACTCTTGTAGACATTCAAGATGTGTTAACCAAGTTATTTTGGTATTTTTTTTTACACCCAGTCTACCTGATTGTCCTGCACTGTTCACCTGCTTGTGTATGTGGAGGAACTGGAATGCATAAATCCATCCTAAATATACACCTTGGTAGATAAAGGGAGGCAGACAGATAAGACATCTGTCTTACTATTGGGGATGTCTGTTTGCTATAAATTGATTACAGCAAACAGACATTACCTTGGCCTCCAGAAACCTGCAGCAAGAGTACTAACAAACTCGAAAGAGAGACCATATTTCTCACATATTAGCTTCTCTTCACTGGCTATCTGTTAAACTTAGAATTGAATTTAAACATAAATTCTTCAATAATCAGGTCCTGTCATATCTTAAAGACCTCATGATGCCTTATTATGCTCAGACTGCAGGCTTACTTATGGTTCCAAAGCAGAGCTTTCAGCTATTAGGTCCTTCTACTCTGGAACCAGCTCCCAGTTTGGATTCCAGAGACAGAAAATCTCTCTACTTTTAAGATGTGACTTAAAACTTTCCTTTCTGGTAAAGTTCATTGTTAGGGCTGCAATAGGCTTAGGCTGCTGGAGGCTTCCCACAATGCACAAGTGTTTCTTTTTTCACTCACCTCTTTTCACTCTTTGTGTTTATAAGCCACTCCGCTTTTAATCATTAGCAATGACTAAACTGGCTCTGGCTCCTTCGCCTATCCACAGTATTCCTGACTTCGCGCCATTACCCATAATTCATAGCAGAAGCCGGTACTTTACTTCCGTTTTCGCTGTTGTTTACGGGTTCCGGGCTTACACACTTGCCATTCATCGGAGATAGATACATTGCAAGGATGTTTTAAAAAGCAGCGAGGTAACAGTGCCTCATCCGTCACTTGTGTAAATGACATGAAATTATGGCTCGAAGTCAGCTACATCGACATTATCAGTTACCTTGTTTTTTCCGAAGGTGTTGATGGTGAGGAATCACGTAATTATAAGAGCACCAGATTGCTTCTATATAAAAATGAAGTGAACTGAAAAGTTTGACAGGCTGCAGTGGATAAATATTTGTGGGGTTTGATGTGTTCAGGTATGTGCAATTTGAAATGAGATAGATTGGAGTGGTAAAGCTAATTGTTCACAGCTAGGTGGAAAACCAAATCAAACCTGTGCTGTAATCTATTATACAGACTGGGGAAACTGAATAACCCCAAATCACTGTATTTTGTCTAAATACAAGATAAACACACACACACACACAGTGTCAGTCCTTGTACCTGATTGTACAATAGTACCTGCAAGTTTCAGATGAATTCTTTTTTTCTTTGTTAAATCTCTTGACACTGACCTATGAATCATTCATCCATGAAAAAGGGACCTAACTCAAGGGATGAACTAGTGTTGTCTACACATAACAAAAAGCCAAGTTTAAATTGTATCTTATCTTTAGGTACTTTGTCACAAACAGCCTGTTGCAAAAACACATCAATTGTTCTCATTTCTTTAGTTGAATGAAAGATGCCAAAGATAATAGTTTGGCAGACAACAGGTGAGATTTCCAAGTAGAGCCGCTGCCCCTGGAAAGCAGTCAGTTGAGGTGGTTTGGGCATCTGACCACAATGCCTCCTGGGTGAGGTGCTACTGGGAGGATGACCCGGGGCAGACCCAGGACACACTGGAGAGATTACATCTTTCGGCTGGCCTGGGAACGGTTTTTCTGGTGAAAACTTCCATGATGACGCAACATGTCTGCTATTTAATGAACAAATCCATGTGAAATTACAGACATTTTTGTGTCATTATGCCCCCAATGCATCAGATTTCAGATATGTACTTACATCAATAAACTAGAATTTAACACTTTTATCTATAATATTTATCATAATAAATATGACATATTTGTGAAATTATGTTACTTTTGTGACTGTATTGTTACAATCCTTTTGTATGGAAAAATAATGGATTTCCTGTGAAAACGTGAAAAAAAATCATGTTCATTCAGAAGTCCCTTAGACATGTTAATTCACTGTTTTTGTGATTTGATTGATATTTCACATATTTCAAATAATAGGAGAATTCTGTAAATATTTAGAGAATAAATTCTGTTAAATCACAGAGTTTTTTACAGTGTACTCACACTAAATACACTACACACTAACTATACACTCCAAACATCCAAAAATCTCTCAAATTTCAACACTGTCTCTCTTTCACCACTGACATTCCTACAAATATATATATATATATATATATATATATATATATATATATATATATATATATATATATATATTTATCATAAGTCTGGTTTTACTTGGCCCATCACCACAATTTAAAATCTGGTATATTGTTTGAAGTCTGCTCTTTTGACACAAGTTGAAACGGAGACTCAGCAAGGCTGCATTCTGCTGCTGCTGCGTCATTATAAATCAGCGATGTCATTTGGACTCGCCAGTGCATTAGTTAACTTTAGAGCGTTAGAATACACATACAGTGTGGGCATCCTGTGGGTACATTGCAAGCTCACAATGGGCTCCACTGTATGTCCCTCTCTGCTTAGTGTGGGCAGCCCACACGATTGGCTTCTACTGTACAACATGGGGCCAGAAGTAGCCTACATTTGTGACGTGGTACATGATTGTTACCAATTAGTGTGGAGTGTCAAATAGGAAAACAAAAAAAAAAACAAAAAAAACCCTTTTAGCCACTCTTGTATTCACAAGGAGTCACCACATAGCTGATGTGCAAATTTTTACACCAGATGCCCTTCCTCACACAACCACCAGGTGATTTACTTGAACAAGGGATCTTTTGCTGTAGGCAAACCCACTATGGGTCATCCTCAGAAACCAGTCCAGATGCATAAAACTACTGTGGGGCCTGCATGAGCTAACCTACATGAGGTCCACATTTATTTTCTCTTGGCAGTCCACTGTGGATTACCCAGAGAATGCTCTCTTGAAGGACCAAAAGAGCAGCTGCTATGGGCCGACATAAGTTTTCTGTGGGCAAGCCAATAGTGGATTTCCCCATAGAACACTGCTGTCGGCCCTTTGTGGGTATACCCAGGTGGGACCCATGTGGGACAAGTGTAGGATTGCCTTGCCCAGACAGCCCCACAGATCACCCATACATATAAGTAAATATTATAGAAAAAAATCACTATAAGGATAAAACACACGGACAAAAGAAAATTGATTTAAAAGCTTAGAACTTGAAGTCTCTAAAAATATTGTTGCTTCTCATGTGGTTAAAATTCAACCAAACCTTTATCCTAAATGCTTTACAGTCACAAGGTCACCCAAAAAATAGTTTAACCCTTAGATGCATGAGTGACTGGACCCTACACTTTTCCGCAGGGGAGTGAAAAATTACCTGTCTTAGATTCAATGTGTTTTATGCCATTTTTGTCATTTTGGTGAAGAATAATCACATTTGATATTTTGGTGCACACAAGAATGATTTCATGTTTGAATTTTTTTTTTTTACTTTTCACTTTCAAATTTTGAAAACAGCAGCAGGCCTTACCTTGGCCTCCAGTAACACTGTGAGGAACGTACTCATTTTTTACCAGGATACATTTTTCATCTTAAACAAATATGTTGCACTACTTTTTTGCATTTGCGCAGTACCATTAGAAACATTAGAAACATCCTGTCTCAGAGTGACGCTGAAAAGCTAATTCATACATTTATTGTGTCTAGGCTGGACTTCATTCATTATTATCAGGCTGTCCTAAAAGCTCCCTGAAAAGCCTTCATCTGATCCAAAATGCTGCAGCTAGAGTACTGACAGGAAATAGAAAGAGAGAGCAGATTTCTCCCATATTGGTTTCTCTTCATTGGCTCCCTGTTAAATCCAGAATTTAAGATTCTTTTTCTCACATACAAGGTTTTGAATAATCAGGCCCTATTTTAGCTTAAAGATCTTATAGTACCGTATCACCCCAATAGAGCACTTCACTCTCAGACTGCTGCCTTACTTGTGGTTTCTAGAGTATTTAAAAGTACATTGGGAGGCAGAGCCTTCAGCTCTCAGTTTGATTTCAGGAGACAGTCACCCTCTCTATTTTTATTTTGCTTAAAATTTTCCTTTTTGATAAAGCTTATAGTTAGGGCTGGATCAGGTGACCCTGAACCCACCTTTAATTATGCTGCAATAGGCCTAGGCTACTGGGTGGTGTTTGTTCCTCACTGACCTCGTTCCACTTTCAGTGTGTTTATACCCCACTCTGCCTTCAATCAATAGCTTTTATTAATCTCTGGCTCTCTTCCACAGTATATCTTTTGTCTGTCTCCCTCCCCCACCCCCAACCGGTCATAGCAGATGGCTGGCCCTCTGATTCTGCTGGAGGCAGTTTTTCCTTCCCACTGTTGCTAAGTGCTTGCTCATAGGTAGTCTTCTGATTGTTGGGTCATCTCTGTGTTATTGTCTGAGTCCATTCCCATAACTGGCTCTTCATCCAGCATCCGTAGGACCATTTCAACTGCATACATAGCAGCCATGACACCTTGGATGGGGAAATATCAAAGGAGAATGTTTGAATGACAAACAAACAAACTGGTCAGTGTGTAGCTATATAACTAACCACACATGCCTACACACAACACACAGACATACACACACAAATGTGCAATAGATACAGTAATGTTACTTAGCTAATTTAACAAACTACAGTACTGTACTGTATAAAATAGGCAAATTTGATGACAGATGACAAGAAACACTCTTTCACAGAATAGTCATGAATGCACATACATTTGTGATGTAAAAATGAAAAAAAAAATGAAAATAATATGTACATATATCAGTTCTGTCTGTGTAAAATAATCGTCTGAAGGGCTAACACTCTGTGTGGTCCACAAAATAAATATTCTTGATAGGAAATGAATTCAGGTCATTTTTGACCCACCTGCGAAAGCTTGGGGTAGTAATACAAAAACTAAACATTGTAAAATGCAGAAAAGAAAAGTAAAAAAAATAAATAAATAAATAATAATAAATGGCATGATATCAATAACATATTTTTTCAGAAATACATGGAATATGAACTCAAAACAATTTTCACTACAAAGATATTGCAATAAAACGACCTCACCGGGTCATTTTTGACCCACTTGTGCATCTAAAATATGTTCAGTCTATCAGCCTGCTAATGACCAGATCCAAATTATTCAGTGTGCTTCTCAGTGATTTACCTCACCATTCTGTATCTGTCTGAAATTTAAAATGCAACAATCAAGCTTGACAGGATTTAAATTACTGGGGAAGCAGTGAGTGTGGAGAAAATCAGTAGGAAATTTTGGCTGTCATTACTAGGTGAAGAAATGACACACATGCCCTCTCTGACTCACGAAAAGGTTATGTAAAATGAATTTTTAAATGATGCCTCCTCCACTAGAGAAACACTGTAAAAATCTCTATCTGTAATTTAACAGATCTAAATTTTACAAAATTTTCCTGTTAAATAATAATAATAATAATAATATATATATATATATATATATATATATATATATATATATATATATATATATATATATATATATATATATATATATATAGTACAAACAATAGACTATGAAATAACGTCTAATGTAAAGTAACATGAAAAACCTATACCTGTGAATAAATGTGATTTTTTTACAGAATTTCTTTCCACACAAAAGAGACCAAAAAAAAAATGCAGCCACAAATTTACCATAATTTCACAAATATGCTGTGTTTCTCAATTTGATACCCTGATCGACTTAAAAAATGATGGTAAAATGACACTAAAAAGTATAGCTACTGTAATTTTACATTGATTTGTTTATTAGTTAACAGATATGTTGTGTAATTACAGACATTTTCACCACAAAAATGGTTAATAAAAGGTATATTTTATTATTAGTTAATACCTGCAAGTATTAGTAAACTGTCAAAATATATAATTATGGTAATTTCACAGATGGTGTATTTTACATTAGTTACATTAAAATTATTGACCAAATTTGGTAAAAATACTGTAAAAGATCAAAAGTAGAAATACATATTCTATAGGATTTTTAAGATATCCACAAATTGAATGAGTTTGAACATTACAGGCATTTAAAATACATCATTTAATACCACCTTACACGTAATTAATTTTTAAACAAAGCTTGTAACACTAAAAATAAAATAAAGAAATGTATTTACTTAGTTTTTTAATATAAAATTATCAGTAAGAAATGAAAGGGTTAAATCAGGAACCATTCCACAACCAATCAAATTTACTGTAGCCTTTTAGTTTTGAATGGAAACGAGGGGTGTAGGGCAGGCACTCTATGGTGCAACTTTAACACAAGTTTAACTTTCAAATCGGCAAAGATACAGAAGGAAACAGACTACACAGGGAGGCCATTATGGATCGTGGGACACTTAGAAGGAAACACTGTGGAACTTTTAACCTATTGTAATAGAAGGTGAAGACTTTTCTTTATTAGCCATCAACAACAACAGCTCTAACTCAGTAGCATTAGCTTGCTAATGTAACACCTTGTCTTTACTCCAGCTTGGGACTAAATCCCTATGACCAGCCATGGTGCATATAGATAACAAAGGTGTCAGCTATTTATTAAACTATTAAACCAATTCTTTCCTCTCATGATGTTGAGAGTCAGCTTGCTAGCCCACTGACTGAGCTGATATTAGAGTTTTTCCTTTTTAGCTACCTGCACACAATAGGAATCATTCAGTACATATGCTTCTATATATATATATATATATATATATATATATAAAGTAGTAAAAGCATATGTTGGGTGTTAACCCCCCCCCCCCCCCCTGGCGTACGGTTTGGACGCTTTGGAAAATGTTGATAATTGTGAATGATCCCTAAGGTAAAGACCCTCAATAATTATAGAGAAACCCCAACAATCAAAACGACCCCCTATGAGCAAACACTTGGCAGCAGTGAGAAGGAAAATCTCCCTTTTAACAGGAAGAAACCTCCGGCAGATCCAGGCTCAGGGAGGGGCATCTGTCGTGACCACTTGGGGGTGAGGGGAAAGAAATAGAACAAAAGACACACTGTGGAAGAGAGGCAGAGATTAATAATTGATTAAATGTAGAGTGCTGTATAAACACAGCGAGAATAAAATAGGTTAATGAAAAAGAAACAGTACATCATGTGAACACCCAACAGCCTGGGCCTATTTAAGCATAAATAAGGGTTCAGGATTACTTGATCCAGCCCTAACTCTAAACTAAAGGAAAGGTTTTAAGCCTAATCTTAAAAATGGAGTGGGTGTCTGTCTCCCAAATCCAAACTGGGAACTGGTTCCACAAAAGAGGGGCCTGAAAACTGAAGGCTCTGCCTCCCATTCTACTCTTAAGTATCCTAAATACATTTCTGAGTCATCTAACCAATAAGGTGTTCCATGCTGACATGACTTCAATCAACTGCATTTTTAACAAATAGTAAAGGCACAATGAAATCAAGTGACTCACTCAGTTTAATCAAAGTATGCAACAGTCTGAACAGCCAGTTACAAATCTGTTCCTACAAAGTCTCACTTGACACTGTTCCCCTTGAGACCTTAGAGGAAAAAAAAGTTGGGATATACTGAGGGCAACTTCATAAGTGTGCCATTGAATTCTTTATTGCCTGCAGTAGTCTCAAATTAAATTAATGTGTTTATGTCCTTAAAGTTCATGTGCACTGTGTTTTGTGAGTGAAGAAAGAGACCAAGCCACTGCATCCATGCAAACCTTTTCCAGCAGCACTTTGTGTGTCTGAGTCAATACAGGATTTATTTTCTTGCACACTGGGTGTGTCTCACGCCTTTTTGGAGTGTCATTTTGTGTGTGTGTGTGTGTGTGTGTGTGTGTGCGTGCACACACACAAGTGTATGGTTGCATGTTTGTAGTGAGTGCACATATCTATGTTACTGTCGCTATAGCCCATTTCCCTGAAGTCGTTTCTCATCTCTGTGATGGTCTTTGGTTCAAGGATGCAAGCTCATACCCTAGAGTGGCTTTTTTACCATCACAACAATACGAATAAAACAAAAGTGCCATAGTTTTCTCAGACATTATTTTTATGGTGTTTCTGCTTCATTTGACGGAACAAAGAGAGGACAGGAAAGATTGACGAGTGGCACAGATTTGAACTCAGGCTTCCACAAGCACCTACACGATTATACATCTCAGTCTGATGAGTTGTAAGGTCACCTTATAATTTAAAGCGTATACTTTGCTTAAACTTTGCATTTATGCAGCAGTATAAGCTTGTTTTACCAATTTATTTCTTTTGTTGTTCGTCCCTGTCTGAAATAGCTCAGCTTTAGAGGGAACAAGTAAAAGTAACACAATAAAAGAAAATAGAAAACAGAAAATGTTTACACAGTCACAAGGGGTTTGCAAAATACACTGTATTTCTATCAATCATCTGATGTTGATACTTACAGTGCAGCCATGGCAGGCTGCCTGCTAAAGGCATATCAGACAACAAAGACATGACTCAATATGTGGATAAGGCTGGCTAGTCCTGATTGTGTACTACAAATGGAGACAGAACTCATTTTGTGTTGTACTGGATTGCAGAAGTAAAGGCTTGGGGAGAATATGACTGTGGGAGGGGTTAGACCTAGTCCACAAAGATGTATCTTTAAATAGTCTCCATGTTAAACAGTGGAAAAAATAGTTACCAGTGAACGACTGTAGCTCAATATTTCACATCTTACTAATTAAATTGCTGCCATAGCCACACAGCACTGCTTTGCATTCAATGTTGTGACAGTTTCTGGGTCTGAATAACACAAAGTGTTTCAGTGCTGCAAGAGTTGATACATTTTGATTGCCTCTCACACATGGAGACAGGACATAGTTTATTTTGGAAGAGATGATACTAGCTGATTCAGGAGATGGTGTGGTGGTGATTTTTATCTGTATCTATCTGTGCAGGGGTTTAATATAGAACAGACTTTGTTATATGTTTGTAAACCTGGGTGCTAGGAATCACAATGACTTTTATATACTATATTTGATTGCTTTAAGTAGACTCTATTAATAGATTGTGACTCATAAAAAAGAAGAGGATAGGTGGCATTAATTTGGCTGTGTGTCAATAGGCAGCATCCATAAACTGATTATGGGCAAGGAACCTAGGCGATATCATAGTATACATGTGTACAGTATACATGAAATTCCAGTAGCAACAAACGACATGACTCTTTCCAGATGCTGCATTGAGGTCATGTATTGCAGTGCAGTCTGCTGAAGCATTCAACTTTCAATGAGCTGTGCAACATGACGACTGCAAGTAGTAAACAAATTGTACTAATCAAATTATTTAATTTAACACCATCATCTTATATCTCATGACTTTTCCTGTATATTTCAACAACAGATATGATTTGATTAGGAGAAGCCAGACTTTTACCTACTGTAATTTTAAAAGTGTTATCCAGGCTTTTATTAAGTTCTTTCAAAGTTGTTGGCTACCTTTAAATGAAACTTAAATACAGTCCTTTTTTGAGGGGCGGCGGGGTGTGTGTGTGTGTGTGGGGTGGTCTGAAGAGGTCCAGAGAGAGGTACAACGGTGAGCATCTACAAATGTCTGTAAACATAGTGGAGGTTCTGTCATGGTTTGGGACAGCATTTCAGCCAGTGGTGTTGGATTTCCTTCAAGAAGCCTGGAGAACTACTTCTGAAGACTACTTACATATAGCAGAGTTCAGACTTTGCTGAAGAATAAAGGTGATCATACCAAATATTGACTTTCAAGCTCTGTTTAACCTTATAAACTGCATTTCCATATATGTTTGCATGTTTAAATAAATGGATGCACCTAATTCCTGTAAAATATAAAGAAATTAGAGGTTTTACTACAGTACTGTGCCACCAACTTAAAGTGTATTAGACCAGTGGTCTCTGGAGCTTGAGAAAAGGGCAGCTTCTTTGAAGACATTGAAGACATTTCACCACTCATCCGAAAAGCTTCTTCAGTTCTTAAACCAAAAGCTGGGGAGACCCAGGTATTCAAACCCCAGTGGGCGTAGTCACCTGAAGGTGGTTGTGACCCACTATTGTTCATGTGCATAATCACCAAGGTGTGAAAGGAGGCGTGGGTCATTACAATCAGCGATTTCAGGTGAAACCAATTTGGTACTTCGCCCCATTCTATCAAGTGACCTATTGAGGTCACCTGAACAAAAGTGTGAAAGGAGGACTGAGGTGCCTGGGGAGGGAGCTCAGGACAGCATTGTAAACGGGGTAAAGTTGGTGACGTAATCCACCTCTTCTGTTCAATGATGGTTGTTCACAGTGGACATAGATGCTTCTTTTACTCCTCTTTCAAATCATCTGTCTTCCCTGTCCAAAATGTGAACATTGGCATCCTCAAAGAGTGACCTTTGACCTTCAGATGCAGATGTACAGCTGAGTCTTGTCCTGTTGAGGTGGCTCTTCTATGTTGTGCCATTTGTTTGTGAAGAGGCTGTTTGGTTTCTCCAATGTAGAGGTCCGAGCACTCTTCACTGCACTGGGCAGCATACACTATGTTGCTTATCTTGTGTTTGGGGGATTTGTCGTTGGGATGGACCAGTTTTTGCCTTAGAGTATGACTAGGTTTGAAGTATACTGGGATGTTATGCTTGGAGAAAATTCTTCTGAGTTTCTCTGACAAGCCTGCCACATAAAGGATGACAATTTTGTTCCACTTGTCACTCTTATCCCTAAATTCAACATAATGACACAAAGTTACAGATGCCTTAAGACCAGTTTTATTGAGAGCGACCTGGCTGCAGGCAAGAGGGCGCCGCCATACCTCAACTCCATTCGGTACTCCACAGGAAGCTGGTCTCCTTCGTGAGTTTATCACTGGGAATTGCCGGTGTCACTGGGAGATGCACAAGATGGCAACCTGACCAAACGTTTCGGACACTTTTGGATAAACGTCATTACTGAGAAACGAACATAAAAGGAGGTTAACACTAGAACTACCAGCATTTTCCCTCTACTCCTTTTTCTACCAAGCGCTGCCAAATGGCAGTTTTACATCTCATTAGGCCACCTTTTGTTAGGTACACGGGGCCAGTAGATTGGAATGTGTGTGGGATGGGTGTGGGGGTGGGGATGGGTTACCAATGATGACCAATGATGACTCAGGGTCGCCAGGTGTATAAAAAGCCAGGTCACAACACATATTTCACCTACTCTGTTGACTGAGAAGCAAAGATGCCAAAGGTTTACGGCACACAGCAAGCTTTGGACATGATCCTCAACAATGTCAACCCCTGTGACTCCGATGGAGCTGAAATAACCCTTGTGCTAAATTCCGACTCTGAAAATTCTTCTGGTAAGATTTCCTAAATTTCCTATTTTCGTTTGCCGTTTGTTGTGTTTTAGGAAGAGATGAATATCTTTGCGATTGCACATTATTTCAACATTTCACTAATCAAATCTCAAACATGGTCACCCTGTAGATAAGGAAACTTCGCCACCTCCAGAAAAGAGAGGTCGCATGGAGACACATGAGTGGCTGACAGAGTCGGCAAAAGACGGCACAGTGTGGCGTGAGGAACAGATAGGAAGGCCTCTGCATCACAGCCCAATTGATTGCTATGCCACAGATGGAGAGCCAACTGCTTTGGCCAGAAGAAAGGTGTCGAGTCGCTTACAGAGTTTCCTCTGTTTCATCACTCTGGAAATGCTTCGGACCATTCAGGAGTGGACTGTCCAGCATGCACGCCAGACACAGCAGGGAAACTGGTTCATGGCCCTCCCTGAACTAAAGGCGTTCATTGCAATCCTCATCCTGCGAGGGATTGTCCGCCTTCCAGCGGTGCATGATGTATGGTCAGCAACACTGGGAGTGCCCGCAATCAGCAAGATTATGGCCCGAAACTGCTTCCAGGACATCATGCGGCACCTACGCTTCGATGACAAGGACACACGCAATGAACGAGTTGCAAATGATTGGTTTGCTGCAGTCTCTGACATTTGGGGGTCTTTTGTTACCAACTGCATTACCTCTTACAACCCAGGAAGGCACATCACCATAGATGAGCAACTTTTTCCAACTAAGACCCGTTGCTGTTTCCTGCAGTACATTGCTACAAATCCTGACAAGTTTGGCATAAAGTTCTGGGTGGCATGTGACCTGAAATCCAAGTATGTATGCAACATCATCCCATATCTTGGCAAAGACCCCAGTCGTCCCACGGGGGAAAAACTATCAGAAAATGTGGTGATGAAGCTTATGGAACCATTTATGGACAAAGGAAGAACCGTTACCACAGACAATTTTTTTACATCATTGTCACTAGCACAACGACTGCTCAGCCGGAAGACCACACTCCTTGGCACAGTAAACAAGGTTCGCCGTGAGCTTCCAGACTCCGCCAAAAAGACTTTGGCCCGTGAGGAATTCAGCACACAGGTGTTTTCAACCTCTGGTGCCACACTGACCATTTACGCGCCCAAATGGAGAAAGACTGTCTGCATCCTCAGTAGCATGCACAGTGTGGTGGTGACTGGGGATACCCGGAAAAAAAAAAACAAACACAGTCACCGACTACAAAAGCCTGAAGTGTGGTGTGGATGTCATGGACCAGATGGTGCGAAAGTACACTGTGCGTTCAGGAACCCGGCATTGGCCAGTCGCTGTGTTTTACAACTTGATTGACATTGCAGTACTGAATGCACATGTGCTTTACCAAGCATGCACTGGGGTCAAAGAGAGACGGACGGACTTCTTGGTGAAGCTTGCAAGAGAGCTTGCACAGTCTCATATGGCAGCCAAGGAGGTGCATAAGGAAAACCTTCAGCAACAACCACTCTCACCTGACACAGGGATAAGGGCATTGTGCCAGGTGAAGTGTTGCTGCAAGAATAACCATGCCACTAAGCTTTGTGTTTATTGCAACAAGTTGACATGTGGAAAATGCAGAAAGGAGATGTTGTGGCAGTGCCAGATGTGTTCAGACAATCTGTAACAAATATACCAATAAAAATGTGCTGGATAAATATTTTGGTCGTCTTCAGTCCTTTTATAGTCGTATACAACTGTCCATCAATACTGAGATAAAGTATTCCTAAAAAACATAACATAACAACAATCACATAGAACTTATATATACATATATGGAGTTCTAAGTATGGCAGTTCAACACTTCAAAATAAAAAAATAAATTAATATTATTTGAAAATAAGCCAAAACACTATCAAATAAAAACTTACACTCTAAAGTTAATGGCAGCTTTACACAAGGGCATTTGTGTATGGGCTACGGAACACAAATGATTTATAATAGTTTTACAGATATTTACAGTTAGAATTTCCTTACAGTACATGGCAATAGGAAGCCTACTTTGTCTTGTTGACCGATGCTGAATAAAGGGCATGTAAAAATGTATGAAATGGTCAAAAGTTTATATGATACAGTAAATGTGATGAGTGAAACAATACAGTGCATTTTGAAAGCCCCTTCTAGTCCCTACTCAGGAGAGATGTCTCTCTGACTTCTAGGCTCTGCTCAAGCATACCCCTCCCCCTAAGGTCTGTGCTTGAACCTCCAGGTCTGGCAGGTAATGGCTGCATTTACAAATGAAAGGGGGTCGTCTAGTGTCTAGTTGTGCTGGCCTCATTTGCATGACACAATTCACAGCTGCCATTTGGCAGCACCTTGGGATTTAAAGGTATAACTGCCATTTGGCAGGAGTCTGGTAGTTCTAGTGTTAAAAGACCTGAAAATGTAAATTAACGAACTGTAAAAATAAAATAAAGCTGACGGATTTAATTTTTCACGTGAAAAAAGGTCATGTGACTTCCGGTGTAGAACAACTTCCTGTGATGTTCCAGATTAGAGTTGAGGTATGGCGGCGCCCTCTTGCCTGCAGCCAGGTACTTTTGTTTTTATTTGAACCAGTTTTGAGCAGTATCCCAAATGATAACCCACTAGAACCGAATGGTCATCAGTAATTACATTCTCTTTGAGAATTATTGAAACTGAACAATCTCAAGCATCGACTAGAATTTCAAGGTTCTCAATTAGTGTGTTTTCTCATCAAGTAAACAATATTCTTGAAAAACTTTTTAATTAGGTATTTGAATTTGGAAAGTTATCTAAAATTGCTCAGATCAAGAGGATCACTGCTGGATTTCCAAAGGAGTGGGGGCCTCTAAATTTGTAATGATGCACTCAGTTTCTTTTTCACTCACCTCTTATTATCCGTTTTTATTAATTATTAATAATAATTATTATTATCCATTATTATAAATCTCTGTCTCTCTTCCACTGTGTGTCTTTTTTCCTGTTTCCTTCCCCTCACCCCAAACCGATCATGGTAGATGGCTGCCCCTCCCTGAACCTAGTTCTGCTGGAGTTTTCTTCCTGTTAAAAGGAAGTTTTTCCTTTCCACTGTCACACAGTGCTTGCTCATGGCGGGGGGGGTTTGATTGTTGGGTTTTCTCTGTAATTATTGTAGGGTCTTTACCTTACAATATAAAGCGATTTGAGGCAACTGTTTGTTGTGATTTGCCGTTATATAAATAAAATTGAACTGAACTGAAACTGAAAGTTTAGATAACACTTTTTCTGCCTAAGTTAAAGTGACAACACTCCTTTGCTCCTCATTTCATCAACATTATACTTTATGGTGCAGCTTTGTTCATGCATACTCGCTGCTGATCATTACGATGTGAAAAGACAAGCACAGCATGACATCTTTAGAGCTTAATGTGCGTAGGTGTGTCTACAGGAGAAAGCAGATGCCATCTTGCGGTTCCAGTTTGCTTCCCACACAACATTAAAGAAAATGATGATCACAACCACAATCATTAACATACAGAATTAGGGTTCAGTTCAGTGAGTGAATGCTATTTTCAATTCTGGATTCTAATTTTCATACTCTTTTATAGCACACAGCCTTTTGTTGTTGCTGCTATAAATTACATCCTTTTCTAGTGACTGTACTCCCTGCTGTTATACTGCACTAACCTCGATGATATTAAAGATTGTTGGCTTGCTACCACACTCATCACTACCCAGGAAGGTTTGAAGTGTGATATATTGTGCCAGTTACATTTAAGATATATGCCTATGCTCAATGTAGCTTGCATTCCTCTTGTTACACAGCAAGTAATTAATTATGATTAATTTTCTGGGCTCCTCGGAGTTGTGTACCAAATTTCATGGCAATCCATCCAGTGGTTGTCAAAATGTTTCACTAATAACATGCCCATCTGCCTCAAACAATCTGGTTTTACAGTGCAACCATTAGGCATCATGCAGGACTCCATATCTCCACTACCAGGCTGCTTTAAAAGCAAGATTTTCTGCTTTCTTTTTTCTTGTTGTTATTTTTTTAAATACATGACAGTAACAGCTCAACCAGGGGCGCAGTGTAGCCCCAGAATTCTATATAAACACTTTAGGATTGATATATAACAAAGGAGTTTTGTGATAGAGCTTAGAGATAGAGTTTTTTCATTGTTGGCATCTGGTGTTTTCTCTGTATTGTATTTCTCTAAGTTGTATTATCGTAAGGTCTTTACCTTTCCTGTTTGTTGTGATTTGGCGCTATATAAATAAAATTGAATTGGATTGTACTACAATTGAAGTTCTTTTTCTTCTTCTTTCGGCTGCTCCCTTTCGGGCTCACCACAGTGGATTATTTGCCCTACCTCTTGCTTCCTTAACTGGTACACAAACCCTCTGCAAGTCCCCCTTCATTACATCCATGAATCTACTCTACTCTGAGGTCTTCCCCTTTCCCTCCTGCCTGGCAGCTCCATATTCAGCATCCTTTGTCCAGTGTGTCCGCTATCTATTCAATGTCCCTTTGATATACTCATTTCTAATCCTGTCCATCCTGATCACTCCCACCTCCAGCTCTGCCTTCAATCTTTTCGTCAGTGTCACCATCTCCAAACCATACAACACAGTAGGTCTCACTACCTGTTTTTTAAACCTTCCATTTCACTCATGCTGCTATGTTTCTGTCACCAATCTTCCCTGACAGCTGCCTCCACCCACCTGCATTCTCTTCTTCACCTCACTCTCCATTGCTTTGGATGGTTGATCCGAGGTTTTTGAACTCATCCACCTTCACTACCTATACTCCTTGCATCTTCACTGTTCTACAGTACTTGTCTCCCTCTCATTCACACACATTTTCTACCTTGCTTCTACTGACTTTCATTCCTTTTCTCTCCAGAGCACACTTCCATATCTCCAGGTTCTCTTCCACCTGCTCCCTACTCTCACAGATCACAATGTTGTCTGCTGACATCATAGTCCATGAAGACTCCTGCATGTCCTCATCTGCCAAGCTGTCCATCACCACTGCAAACAAGAAGGGGCTCAGGGCAAATCCCTGATGTATTCCCACCCCACCCTGAACTCATCTGTCACTCCTACTGTACACCTCACCACTGTCTCCCTGTCCTTATGCATGTCCTGCACCAGCCCCACATACTTCTCTGCTGCTCCTGACTTCATCATGCAGTACTAAAGTTCCTCTCTTGACACCCTATCATATGTGCGGTGTAGATCCACAAAGACAGTGCAGCGTCTTCTCACCTTCAACACCTTCAACAACTTCTCCATCAACACTCTCAAAGGAAAAAAACACATCTGTAGTGCTCTTTCTTGACGTGTAGCCATACTGATCGTCACTTCTCTTCTCAGCCTAGATTTAGTAACTTTCCCATATGATATGGCTTATCAGCTTTATGCCTCTGTAGTCACTACAGCTCTGCACATCACCTTTGATCTTGAAAATCAGTACCAGTGTACTTCTTCTGTTTGTTAAACAGTTAAAAAAGTCTACTGCCCTCTCTAATAGAAATCTCCTTACCTCATGAATTAACTGGGATTATGAGCCATACCTAGGCTTGATTACTGCCAGACCTGTTGAATAAAAAAAAAAAATAAAAATAACTTAAATAGAACCTATTTGGTTAAGTGAAGTTTACCTCCAGCCCATGGGATGGGTTCAGTAAAGGCTACTGATGTTTCCTACAGTGCACTATTTCATCCACAAGTTCAGGCTGGGGAAGAAAAGAGCTTTTTAGCTAGTCAGTTTAGCGGAGCCATTGTCAAATATTTAGTCACCCCCCAGACTGTTTCCAAGGCATAATTCAGCGTGCAGTAATGGTTTGCTTTTTGAACTGTTTATGTTTCAAATAATCAAATAAGTCTTTAAAAAAGAGAAGAGGATCACACGCCTGACACCAAAAGAGGCCAAATAAGGACATCATGCATTTGTGGCCAAACGATTTAGAAATGGCACAAATTCTGTGTTTCATACAGTTTGACACTTCAGTTCTCATTTAGATTATTTTTTCTTGTTTCTATGCTACAATAAAGAATAATCATAAGACTTTCATAAGATAAAAAGACTTCTTATTATCAAATAAGTCAATATTTAGTTTTGGCAGTCACACTGTTGCCAAAACCTTTGCCTATGACTGTCTGACCTCAACATTAGCATTTTGGCTGCTGCGAAGTTGGACTTTTAGAGCTCAAAGTGAATATATGTTTGTGCTTTTTTAAAATTACCTAATGTTTGGTTATCAAGCTGCATCCATAAACTGTACAGGTGCAACACACAGACATATATCTGCTAATTAGTGTTAAGTAACAGGCTACTAAAATACTTGAATTTGAATACTTGAAAACTGCAGCACAAACCCCTTGTGTAGAGAGTGAATCAAGTGTGCATACTAGCTTTTAATATCATTTTAATAAATTGCTTCAAAGGCAAAATTACTATAAACATAGTTAAGAGGTCCAGTTCAGTAACTCCAGCTAGCAGAGGTGAGGCTAGGCACACAGCTGTTAGCACACCTGTCAGCTACATCCTGAACTTTAAGCCTTGATGAAACTGAAATGAGTGTCATTAAAAAACAAAAAAGTCCTCACCATACAGTGCTTATGAAGGGAGACATTAGATGTAGAGATAAAAACAGCTGTTTTTTTTGTTTGTTTGTTTTGTCTTGTTTTGTTTTGTACATGGCTGTAAAAATGTCATATTCATAGATGAAGTTGTCCATTTTAACATGGGTGTCTATGGGGATTGAGCTGCTTTTGAAGCCTCAAGAGCCACTGGTGGTACTGCAGTTTTTGGCACTTCCACATTGGGTTAATTTTTCTACCCTGATATAGTCTCAAGAGCTTGAAAAGAAAAAAAAAAAGGTGACTGGACTTAAAAAGATGTACCGTATTTTCCGGAGTATAAGTCGCACTTTTTTTCATAGTTTGGCTGGGGGTGCGACCTATACTCCGGAGCGACGTATACGTGACATTTATAACACATGAACCAAAGTACTCGAGCCACTTGACATCTCCGTGAACCGCAGCTTTAAGGGAGTCTTGCGTAACCTGTGGGCGCAGTGGATGGTGGATGGAGAGCACAGCTTAACGGCAACTGGGAGAATGCCCCACCCAACTTTCCTGGAAGTCATTGGATGGATCAAGAAAACATGGGCTTCAGTGACAACCAAACCATCCTGTTGGGATTCAGAAAGGCTGGAATAATTGGAACTGCAGCTGACGACGAGTCTGACTAACGCGACACAGAAGAGGAAGCGGCGCTTCGTCTACGGAGTGTACGGAATTGTTTAGAAGTGACACCGAGGATGAAGAATTCAATGGATTGATGGTTTGGTTAACTTGTTAGTATGTTCATTATGCTATGGTTATCTGAATAACTTAATGTTACGTTAACATACCGAACACGTGTTCGTTGTGCGTCATGTAGCTGAATGTGTTACGTTAGCATAACGTAGGCGTAACCGTGTTCGTCCTGTTCTTTAATCCATTATTATTTTAAATTGCCGTTCAAGATGGAATTTCTGCTCTGAGTCTCGAATTCTATCAACACCCCCCCCCCCCCCCAAAAAAAAAAGTGCGACTTATAGTCCAGTGCGACCTATATATGTTTTTTTCTTCTTTATTATGCATTTTTTGGCTGGTGCGACCTATACTCCGGAGCGACGTATAGTCCGAAAAATACGGTAAATAAAAAACATTTAAAGAAGTTGAGTCACCTTTTTTTTTTCAAGCTCTTGAGACTGTCATGTCCTGGATGACTGAAACACTAAACAGACATACCCTGATACAGGTGCCCTAACCTCTCTGATTTGTGAGTGAAGCAAAAGCTCTGAGGACAAAAGTTTAAAAAAGAAAGTGAGAAAGGACTACAAACACTTATCATAAGGCTCCTCTTTAACTTAAGCACGCAGACATATTCAAACTCAAATGTAGAAACCAGTGAAACAATAAATTAGTCAGAAAAGAGCCATTTTAGAATTAGTGGCTACTGTAGTTTCATTTCATCACAAGTGGTAGAAAATTTAGCTCCTTTCAGTGTGTAAAACTCTCTGTGCAGAACTATGAGTGGCTAGAAACATCTTCATGTTTCCTTTCCTTTTTTTTCTTTTTAAACTAGCCTCATGTACTTTTGCTTGGAAACACGTTTTCAGTAAACAGAAACAGAATGCATTGAAAACTGATTACTCTAGTGTGACATTTAAGATGGAGAGCTCTCCCACATTGAGAATCTGTTTGTGCAGTTGCTTGAAATCACTGAATATGTTTGGAGCAGCCAATTTTCTTATATCATAGCAAGCATGCTTCATTGGCCTCGGGGCTAATTTGTGTATCACTTGGTGCTGGATGATATGGACAACAAATGGAAATGAAGACAGCTACTTCAACACACCTTAAATATTGCATCTGTGCTTAATAAGACTATTGATTAAGCAGGATACACTAATTCAATAGCTGTCTCAAACTGATTATATATATATCTATATATCTATCTATCTATCTATCTATCTATATATATATATATATATATATATATATATATATATATATATATATATACAAATATATATATATATATATATATATATATATACAAACACATACAGAGGGAGCATGAGGTGTTCAAAACAGTCCAACGTCTTTCCACTAATAAAGTGATCAATGGACCAGTTCTCCCCAGTGTCTATACAGGGGGTGATAATCATTCAGGCATCAATGAAATAGAGGATTTAGAGTCTGAACAGAGTAAGAACAGCAGTAAGTTAGCCAATTAGTTGAAATGTAAATGTAAAGATGAGAGTGTATTCTTTTGAACCAAAAAAAAAATACCAGCAAGACTTTGCAGAGTTAGTGAAGTCGAACTAGTTGGCATATAGTGATATGCCACATTGTGGCTAGATCGGTATCCATATAAACACAGCAGCACAGGTAATCTCTTCCAAAAAGTTTTTTATGTTTTTCTTAATAAAAATACATGATGGCGTTCAGCTTAATGGCATCTGCGGCACTGTCTGCACCTGCTTCTAGAAAGACAACAGCTGTGAAGATAGAGTCATTCACCTTTGCTGTGACTGTGTGTAATTCAACGCACTAAACATGAATAAGCTTTTAACAATCATCCACACTCCTGAAAAACACACAGTAAGCTCACAACATCTTCCATGAAGCCTCTGCAGACACATTTTATCTTCTTTTCTGCCCCACGCACAAGTTTCTTATAATTTAAGAGAAAATACAACCTGAATCGTTGCCATATGAAAGCTATAAGCTGCTTTGAATGCTTCAGTCACATCATTCAGTTTTTTAGAAGTGCTCTCAGGTGTCGTTTTTTCATATCAAGTCTGACAGTTTTGTACTCCAAAAGAAGACGATTATATTTGACATATGGCTGTCCAATCCATCATGAATAAACCTGTTAGAGAGGAAGACTGAGGATTTGAAAAGCAAAAGTCTTATTTACCAAACTTGTAAAGACTGAAAGTGCCTCATCTTAAAAGGTGCACACATACTTTCAAAGAGCGCTGGGGTCATAAAACTGTATTGTTCCTCACATTTTAATGACAAAACAGAGTTTAGAGTATTAATGACAGCTGTGTATTTCTGTAGTTTCTTTGAACAGAGACTTAGGAAAGTGTCAGTTATGACTGATATTTTTTTTGCAGCGGTAGGTGGTTATGCTGCATAACCGTTACTACAAAACTGTGTGTGACTGCAGTGTGTGAACGTGTGTTTTTTGGAGCAGTGTATGTTGAGAGGAGAACAGTGGAGCTGTTTTTGGGGCCCTAACATACAGGGAGGCACCTACAACATTGTTTTTATCAAGATTTGTTTTACACTAACAAATGAATAATAAATACATTAAAAATAGAACAGTTTGCACTGTTCATATTGGAATACATTTTAAATTGGTTTACATTAGGAGCAGTGAGTCCCTTAAAAAAAGAAATTATGCTGAACATTCCAATTCATCAAACTACTAAAAACATCTTAGAAGTGTTTTAACTTTTAAGCGATCTACATGTGAGACACAACTCATATAGTTCTAATATTTTAGTTATTTATCTCTAAAAACTCACTTTAGTAAGTGAAATCTCAAAAGTTAATTCATTCATGTCATTATCTTAATTTAAAAGATCTGAAGTTCAAAGGCTGCATGTAAGTAAAGGGGCATTATTGACCATGTGAGGAGAATGTTTTCATCAGTGATGATCCCAACTATAACCCTATGCTAACAGAATTTCTTTTGTAATTGTTCTCCTATGCTGTGGCAATCAGAGGACAAAGAAAAAAAAATCATGATAGAAATCAAAATTTACTCACTTTTTTATTTCTCAGAAAAGTCTGTTCTGCCTTTCTTCTAGGGTTCAGGGTAGTGTCATCACCATACATAACGTCAGTCAGTTAAGTTGCACATTTCTATATTATGTCTTATAGTGCAGAGACTTCCGGCCACATTAATGTTATTAACTTTCTTTTTTGTGCATAGGTAATAACACAGTTTACTGTTCAGAGGAACGAATCCAGGTTGAATTTCTAACCCACACATGAGCAAAATACAGCCTGAGAGCTGGATCTCAATGTCAGCCTGCAATGTCAGTAAACATAAACCAACCTCCAAAAAAACATAAGAAAAAACACACGACACTTTTATTGAATTAAAAGCATGGTGTGTTAATCTCTATCATAGAGTGAATCCAGCATCATGCCAATTTAGTTAAAACTGATATATCTTAGCCAGATGTCACATTGTACAGTGTTTGCTTTCTTTAATATCACAGCCATCCAGATGTGAGGTTTTCTAGGAACAAACTGAAATCAAGGTTACAAGTCACAGGATGCATTATTCCATTACGAAAAATGTAATGTGATTACAGTAACATGTAACTTTAGAACATGTTACATTCAACACTGCTGGCCATAAACTGAATCAAGATTGTGACTTTCACAGTGCTTTATTCATTCCCTCACCTCAACCAAGGTGGCTGTTTTCATTCAAAACTGTTCTTTGCTATTAGACTAAGAAAGATTTCCCGGATTTCACATTTCCAAATTTGTCACATGTATTCTTGCTTGATAACAACAGCAGGCTCTATGATTTCTTTGAAATGTCATACTCAAAGGGAATATCTATAAAGAATTGTAAAGCCAAAAAGAAAGTTATAGCAAACAAACAAAAATAAATTTTTACATGTACCAGTATAAAGGTGTCACTGTTGTGTGTGCGTGTTTTTCTTTTTTCACTTAATATTTAAGGATTATTGCTACACGTTCAGTTTTTTTTTCCCCCTTTTTTTCTACATTGTAAATTAATACTGAAGTCATCCAGACTATGGAGGAACACATAAAGGATCATGCAGTAAACGTTATGTTTTAGATTTTAGATTCTTCAAAGTAGCACCTTTTGCTTGATTACAGCTTTGCACACTCTCGACATTCTCTCACTCAGCTTCATGAGGTCATCACCTGAAATGGTTTTCCAACAGTCTTGAAGGAGTTCCCAGAGGTGCTGAGCACTTGTTGGCTGCTTTGCCTTCACTCTGAGGTCCAACTCATCCCAAATCATCCCTGTTGGGTTTACATTAGGTGATTGTGGAGGCCAGGTCATCTGACGCAACACTCCATCACCCTCTTTCTTGGTCAGATAGCCCTTACAGAGCCTGGAGGTCCATTGTGGATGATGAAGATTGCACAGAGAGTAGTAGGAAATTGCTAAGGCAGCAATAAGCAATGTTAATGCTACATTTTTTCAGTGGAAACACAATATCCAAGCTACCTTATGCCTCCCTGGGATTGCAATGAGAGAGAAAGAGCAGCAGTGAAGCAGACATAGGTGGCATCACGCTGATGTCTTGCCGATGAGTAAACTGCATCAAGGCTACCTAGTCCCTCTATGTAAGGGCAACGGGACGGGTCAGCATGCTTTCTTTATTTCTTAATTTTCTTTCTTTGAGTGCTGATGTGAGGAGATGCTGATCACAGGCACTTTATCAGCTGATGCTTCAACAACACTGGACAGTAAATGACAGTAAAAAGTGAGGGCAAAAAGAGAGTCATCCACAGCAGGTGCTGCAGCTCCTTCTAACACACAAATACACTTTCCATATTAGAAGCATATTAATGTGAAAATATCTTCAATGTCAACTTAAGTTGATGTAGAGTCAGTTGGCTGCACTTTCTCACATCAAATGGAGTCAGCAGACATTTTCTGAACAACAGGTGGAGAGAGAGAGTGTGAGAGAGACAGTAAGGGGAACTAGTCGATGGAAAATGGAAATAATTACCGACACCACAGTAGAGAAAATACAGCTTTTACTCAAATATCTGTTACCCTGGTGGCTCCAGCAATCAATGCAGCATAACAGCAGAACAGGACATATTATTTTACCAGAATCTATTATTTATTCATGTATTTTTTTATTTTTTTATTTTTTTTTATAATTATGTTGAAACATAATTCGAAAGCAATGTCTGATTTCTGTTAGTTTCATTATTGCTATTGTCAGTTTCAAGTTTTTTCAGTGACCATTGTGGGTTTTTCTTTCTTAAACGGAAGGGTACCAACAATTTTGTGTGTGTGTGTGAGTAAAATAGGGCAGTAGCCATAACAAACACACCACGGTTAATTTTAAATCAATGGGTTGGTTATGAGGAAAAAAAAAATGAAAGAAAGAAAATCCTTGGTTCTAAATAATCCAAATAAGAGAGAAAAAGTTTTTAACTGAAAGCATCCTAAAAGCAACTAAACCTCAGTACCACCACAGAGTGGTAAATGTAAATACTCTATTATATTTTATGCTGTAGAATCAATAGATTTGTTAGCACAATGCGTCTCTGGGACCAAGACACATTAGGTTGAGGCCTTAAAGTCAGAAAAGATAATCCAAAAGCCCTCAAGGTCACAGACACACTGTGGATGTGATTTGTTCCAGGCTTCATTGACCATTACGGTTTTCATGGCTCTGTTTTGAATGCATGCATTATCTTGGCAAGTTGACCCCCAAAAGAAATAAACACATACACACACACACACACACACACACACACACACACACACACACACACACACACACACACACACACACGCAGTAACTGACACAATGAATATAACACCTCTCAGAAGTTTGAAAGTTATTTTCCTTCAGGGATTAACCCTAATGAAGTGTTAATACAAAAAAAAAAAAAAAAGAGGAAAATATTTATTGCCATTCTTTGGAGTTGGAGATTCATACCACCCTCCATCGAACTCACGATTTCAACAGACAGCAATAAAATACTGATATAAAATGCAAGAACTTCCTTTTTGAAATAATATAGAACATCCTAATGGGAGAGGGAGTGTGTGTGTGTGTGTGTGTGTGTGTGTGTTTGTGTGTCAGGAGGGACAGATGCTGGCGTAGCAGGTGCTTCGTCCCCTGACAGGTGACAACTCTAGCTGCTTTTAAAACCGTATGGCCAACAGACCAGGGTCACATTGTTAGTTAAATACTTTGGTAGTTCTCCAGGGGCGAGCGCGTTAACCTGCATGACAAACCTTATGGTGAGCTGACCCTGCCTACTTTGTTAGAAAACAGCTCAAAAGGGTTATTTCTTTTAATCGTCCAGTGACAGATTAGGAAAAATATCAAGGTCAGATGTGGAGTTGAACACTGCAGGAACACAACTTGAAAGTCATCCTTTTTTTGCAATGTATAACTATCAGTTCAATGTTATTATTCCTAATGTACTGTCACTGGAGGAAAACAAAAGCCTCTAGGAAGCCTCTCGGAGTCAATACAAATACTCCAGGCCCACTGGGCTACAACATATATCATCTATAAATGAACAACTATTTAACAGTGGATCGCAAAAAATTACAATATCTTGAAAAGGTCCATTTTCTCTGTGTACACGTAAAATATTGCAAGCCCTTTATTTTCAGTTTTGATTTTTGATTATTCCGTATTGCTCATGAAAATCAGAAATCCATGGATTTCTGATTTTCATGAGCAATAAAATCTCAATTTACCAGATTATTTCACTTTGCGTTTGAGTAAATTACTATTCAAACAGTGTAAATATTACACATACCTTAGTCTAGTACACAGAACACAAACACGGGGAAGCCAACTGACTTTAGGTTGCTCATTAACCAGTTGTCCAGAAGAAGTTAATTGATGTCCTCCACAAGAAAGAGACAGAAGGTCATTGCTGAAAAAGCTGGCTGTTAGCAGAATGCTGTATAGAAGCATATTAATGGGTAGTTGACTGATAGGGAAAAGTGTGGTAGGACAAGGTACACAAACAACAGGGATGACTGCAGACTTAGGAATGTCAAGCAAAATTGATTTGAAAACTTTAGAGATTCATAGGAGTGATTTAAGGTGAGTCAGTGCATCCATAGCCATCACACAGATACCGTTAGGAAAGGGGCTCCAACTCTTGAATTCCCAATGTCAAGCCAATCTTCAAAAGACAGCAAGATGTCAGAAGCATCTTATCTGGGATAAGGAGAAAAAAGAATTGGACTTTTGCTCAGTGGTCCAAAGTTCTCTATAAAGCTGAAAGTAAATTTTGCATTTTACTTTGAAATCAAGCTTTTAGAGTCTGGAGGAAGAGTGAGGAGACAAAGAATCCAAGGTGTTTGAAGTCCAGTGTGAGGTTTTTGCAGTCTGTGTTGATTTGGGGTGCCATCTCAGCTGATGGGATTGGTGGTTAGCCCACTCTGTTTTAAGTCCAAAGTCAACTCAGCCATCTACCAGGAGATTTTAAAGCACATCATGCTTCCATCTGCTGACAAGCTTTATGGAGATGCAAATTTTCCATTTCCAGCCAGACTTAGAATCTGCCCACAGTGCTAAACTGCTACCAAATGGGTTTCTGACCGTGTCATTAGTGTGCTTGATTGGCCAAACACCTCACCTGATCTGAACCCCATGGAGATTCTGCGGTCTGTTTCCAAGGGGAAGATCAGAAACACCCAACCCAAGAATACAAACAAGCCGAAGGCAGCTATCAAATCAGCCCGAGATTCAGTAACACTTCAGCAGTGCCACAAGCTGATCACCTCCATCTCATACTGCAGTGATGCAGTAATTCTTTTTTTTTTTTAAGCCTGTCATGTCTGGCAGTTTTCGCAATCGGAACAACAATCCAAATGCACTGATATACCGAACATATTTGCTTTTAAAAGAACAGCTGTATAAGTTTTCTATAGGCTATTCTTGTTAATGTTTGTATCTTTATTTTTTATTTAGTTATTTATGCCAGTCCTGACAGGCAATAAGGAAGGGGATAGAAAAGAGAGAAAAAAAAGGGGGGGGGGGGGGGGGGGGGGCAAACGGGAGAAAGGAAAAAAAATATTCGAAGAAAAGTAGATATACATACACACATACATACACACATTCACATATCTATACATATGCATATACAGGGGTTGGACAATGAAACTGAAACACCTGGTTTTAAACCACAATAATTTATTAGTATGGTGTAGGGCCTCCTTTTGCAGCCAATACAGCGTCAATTCGTCTTGGGAACGACATATACAAGTCCTGCACAGTGGTCAGAGGGATTTTAAGCCATTCTTCTTGCAGAATAGTGGCCAGGTCACGACGTGATGCTGGTGGAGGAAAACGTTTCCTGACTCGCTCCTCCAAAACACCCCAAAGTGGCTCAATAATATTTAGATCTGGTGACTGTGCAGGCCATGGGAGATGTTCAACTTCACTTTCATGTTCATCAAACCAATCTTTCACCAGTCTTGCTGTGTGTATTGGTGCATTGTCATCCTGATACACGGCACCGCCTTCAGGATATAATGTTTGAAACATTGGATGCACATGGTCCTCCAGAATGGTTCGGTAGTCCTTGGCAGTGACGCGCCCATCTAGCACAAGTATTGGGCCAAGGGAATGCCATGATATGGCAGCCCAAACCATCACTGATCCACCCCCATGCTTCACTTTGGGCATGCAACAGTCTGGGTGGTACGCTTCTTTGGGGCTTCTCCACAACGTAACTCTCCCGGATGTGGGGAAAACAGTAAAGGTGGACTCATCAGAGAACAATACATGTTTCACATTGTCCACAGCCCAAGATTTGCGCTCCTTGCACCATTGAAACCAACGTTTGGCATTGGCATGAGTGACCAAAGGTTGACCCTGTGGAGCTCCCGACGGACAGTTTTGGTGAAAACAGGAGAGTTGAGGTGCACATTTAATTCTGCCGTGATTTGGGCAGCCGTGGTTTTATGTTTTTTGGATACAATCCGGGTTAGCACCCGAACATCCCTTTCAGGCAGCTTCGTCTTGCGTCCACAGTTAATCCTGTTGGATGTGGTTCGTCCTTCTTGGTGGTATGCTGACATTACCCTGGATACCGTGGCTCTTGATACATCACAAAGACTTGCTGTCTTGGTCACAGATGCGCCAGCAAGACGTGCACCAACAATTTGTCCTCTTTTGAACTCTGGTATGTTGCCCATAATGTTGTGTGCATTGCAATATTTTGAGCAAAACTGTGCTCTTACCCTGCTAATTGAACCTTCACCCTCTGCTCTTACTGGTGCAATGTGCAATTAATGAAGATTGGCCACCAGGCTGGTCCAATTTAGCCATGAAACCTCCCACACTAAAATGACAGGTGTTTCAGTTTCATTGTCCAACCCCTGTACATATACACACATACACACAATTTTGCTGTTTGCAGTAATATGTGTGTGTATGCGCCTTTGTCATGGAATGTACTCAATGAGGGTAAGAAACTGCAACCATGCCCCCTGTGATCCAGAGGTGAATAGGAAAGGACCCAGGGGACCCAGGCCATCCACAGCCACTAGGAGCCCAGAAGACCTGAGGCCGCACGTCCTGATGGCACCTGCGTTCACACCCCAGAGGAGGAAGGAGGGAGACCCCAGACAAAGCCCCCGCGGCCAAAGGGCAAGAGTCCAGAGAGCCAGAGGTAATGAGCAGCTGACCCCCCCCCCCCCCCCCCCCCCCCCCCCCTCGTTTTTATTTTAGGTTTAATGCTTAGTTTTAGTTTCGTTTCGTTAGTTTCAGTATTAGTTTTAGTATTTTCAGGTGCAAGTTTCAATGCGCAAAAGTGACTATTGTGTAATAAAAACTCAAGATACCATAAAGAAATATATTCAACAACCAACAGTTCACAAGACAGCAGCACTACATGCTAAATGTGTAATAATTAGGACACACATGAACATCAACAGGGAGAAACAAAGAAAAATATGAACTCCCAAACTCAATAAATTCTACAATAAACTCCCAATAAACTCCAGTGTCAGTGCAGTAGATTAACACCTACATGTGGTGTTTTACAAAAACAAACTCTTTGAAGGAGTCAAAGGTCAAATCCAGCTGCATCCTGATGTTCTCCACCACCCGAAGCTTCTTCTGTTTTGGAGCTAGCTTGATTAGACACTCGCTGATTAGACTGCAGGGTCTTTGCAGCCTCTGTACACAACCTACAGAAGTGTCCGACCTCATGTCCACATTTATGCTTGTGTAGCTGTGTGTGTTGTGTGTGTTAATTACCTTGTGGTCGTGTGCTGCGGTGCCAGCTGGGACTTTTTTTGGTCCTCGCTCTTTGTGCTCAGTTTTTTGGCTGCAAACATATTTGTCCCTGTTTTTCCACTTCCTTCATTTCCTCACGTCCATTCCGACAGCAGTCTCCCTCCAGGAATTTGCTGACATTTGTGAGTCCTTATAGTGATGCTTTGATTATTATTCCTGATTGTTATTCTCTCACTGATAAAGTAGACGGAAATGCACAAGAACTAAACAGGTTAATCACAGCGTTGCGGCAGCGTGGACCCGCTCTGAACCAATCGGGTTCAGAGCGACTCTGCCACTTTCTCGTGCACACGCACGCACACAGCTGCCCGACGGCGCTCCTAGCTTAAACTAGGAGAGCAGAAAAATGATCAATCCACAATAATTTCAGTTAGTTTTTTAAACTCACAATACAGTTTTAGTTAGTTATCGTTTTTTCCTTTTAATTGTAGTTTTTATTTATTTCAGTTAACTACAATGTTTTTTCAATTTCAGTTTTCATTATTTCGTTCGTTTTCGTTAACTATAATAACCCTGGTTATGAGGAAACCCAAAGTTGGTGCAGTCTAAATTTAATGTTTTTGATATCTCTGGGCTGACTAAAGCTACATAATCTGACGTAGCTAGGATGATTCAGTTGAATTGATGAGGTAAGAAAACAGAATTCAGTTGACTGCAATCTACTGACATCTAGCAGTTAGATTTTACACACTGTACCTTTAAAGTGTATTCACGGCAGTTTGTGACAAGGATCTGAAGGCGCTCTCTTGGTTAAAGTCACCAGACTTCACTGAAATGTTGCAGCCTTGATTTGTTAATTTGTTTGTGTAATTCTAAATCTGACTGACATTTTAAACATCAGAGTCACACAGAAACCCAGTGTTCTCTGAGGTAAAGTTTGCAATTGTTTGGTTTTTGTCAATGAATTTTGGTAGGATTAATGAGAAAAGCATTGTGGCTTTGGTAAAATATCAAAACGACCTATATGCCAGCAAGTAAAGCCATGAAAACACTTTTAATGTTGCCTACAAATAAGCAATCTAACACTTTAAAATTTCCCCAACCCTTGACGAACCCAAAACCCTGTTAGCTTTGTTCACATGCACACAGGTCAGAGCTAGGGGGAAATGTAATGCTGGGGGACAACTTTGAATTATGGAAAGCTTAAGGGTTGTTTTGAAAACCAGAGAAACAGTGTGTGTATGTGTGTTTGTGCAGGCGTGTATGTGCGCGTGTGTCTATATGGTTTACATGGACAATTGACCTGACATCTCACCTGACCCCCAGGGACCTAAGGGTAATATGAGGACTATGGTAAAGTCCTCATAAACAAAAGAGTGAAACATTATTCGTTAGTGTCTAAATAACGTGGATTCTCATTTTTTTGATGGTCTCGTTGTACCAATTCAATTCAATTCAATTTTATTTATATAGCGCCAAATCACAACAAACTGTCGCCTCAAGGCGCTTTGTATTGTGGGTAAAGACCCTACAATAATACAGAGAAAACCCAACAGTTAAAACGACCCCCTATGAGCAGCACTTGGCGACAGTGGAAAGGAAAAACTCCCTTTTAACAGGAAGAAACCTCCAGCAGAACCAGGCTCAGGGAGGGGCAGTCATCTGCCGCGACCGGTTGGGCTGAGGGGAGAGAAAGACATGCTGTGGAAGAGAGCCAGAGATTAATATCAATTAATGATTAAATGCAGAGTGGAGTATAAACAAAGTAAATAAGGTGAATAAGAAACAGTGCATTATGTGAACCCCCCAGCAGACTAGGCCTATAGCAGCATAACTAAGGGATGGTTCAGGGTCACCTGATCCAGCCCTAACTATAAGCTTTATCATAAAGGAAAGTTTTAAGCCTAATCTTAAAAATAGAGAGGGTGTCTGTCTCCCGAATCCAAGCTGGAAGCTGGTTCCACAGAAGAGGCGCCTGAAAGCTGAAGGCTCTGCCTCCCATTCTACTCTTAAGTATCCTAGGAACCACAAGTAAGCCAGCAGTCTGAGAGCGAAGTGCTCTGTTGGGGTGATATGGTACTATGAGGTCTTTGAGATAAGATGGTGCCTGATTATTCAAGACCTTGTATGTGAGGAGAAGAATTTTAAATTCTATTCTAGATTTAACAGGGAGCCAATGAAGAGAAGCCAATATGGGAGAAATATGCTCTCTCTTTCTAGTCCCTGTCAGTACTCTAGCTGCAGCATTTTGGATTAGCTGAAGGCTTTTCAGGGAGCTTTTAGGACAGCCTGATAATAATGAATTACAATAATCCAGCCTAGAAGTAATAAATGCATGAATGAGCTTTTCAGCATCACTCTGAGAAAGGATGTTTCTAATTTTAGAAATATTGCGCAAATGCAAAAAAAGCGGTCCTACATATTTGTTTAATATGTGCATTGAAGGACATATCCTGGTCAAAAATGACTCCAAGATTTCTCACAGTGTTACTGGAGGCCAAAGTAATGCCATCCAGAGTAAGTATCTGGTTAGACACCATGTTTCTAAGATTTGTGGGGCCGAGAACAAGAATTTCAGTTTTATCTGAATTTAGAAGCAGGAAATTAGAGGTCATCCAGGCCTTAATATCTTTAAGACATTCCTGCAGTTTAACTAATTGATGTGTGTCATCTGGCTTCATTGATAGGTAAAGCTGAGTATCATCTGCATAACAATGAAAATTGATGCAGTGCTTTCTAATAATACTGCCTAAGGGAAGCATGTATAATGTAAATAAAATTGGTCCCAGCACAGAACCCTGTGGAACTCCATAATTAACCTTAGTGTGTGAAGAAGACTCCCCATTTACATGAACAAATTGGAGTCTATGAGATAAATATGATTCAAACCACTGCAGTGCAGTACCTTTAATACCTATAGCAAGCTCTATAGGTATTGATTTCCTCTAAGTGTAACTATCAGAAGTTATTCTCTTTTGAACAGACAAATTTGAAGATTTTTTTCTCGCCTAGATTAAAAAACAAAAAAAACAAGAGATTAGACAGTTGAATTTGGTACTTATGGACTAAAACACATCATGATTGCAAAGAATAAGGTCTTGGCTATTCCCATTTCAAATTTGAAAGCAATAGCTGTAAAATTGAGCATTTTACAGCATATTCCATAAGGTATGGTTGTGCGTTTTTCAGAGTGACATTTTTGGAGACACTTGGACAACCCTGAAATATGCAATAACTTCTGATGCTTCATCCTACAGACATCAATGAGGGCTCTAATGAAAGCTTACACTTAGAGGAATTAGAATATAGAGCCAAAGCCACTCTCCCTGTTTAGAAATCATATTTTATCATAAAAAGCAATAAAGAGTACACTAACGTGTGCATTATAAACAGTAGTCCAAACCAGTGCTATAGTCAACAAACATTTTAATACAACACACAAATATTACTATATATACTATATACATACTAGATTTAAAATAAAATATTAAATAAAACTATTTACATACTCATGGCACATTATTATTTTACATGTTCTTTTCTCTGTGTCAGTCATCACGGTTTACAAAGGCATGGTACACACTTGACTGGAGTTTTTTCATGGCACTATAGCCTTTTATAATCTTTTCTTTGTGTTTTGGCAATGTTTTGAACAAAAAAACCCCATCAAAACAGCAATAGCACACATAAACATCTTTTATACATGAGCGCACAGAAATCCTGAAACCACAAATCTGTCATTCGAAGGATGCTCTGTTTTACAGAAAGAACATAGACCCCTCAAACTATACATCCACGTGTTCAGAATTTCATTGGCTAAGCGTCTGTAGCGTTATTTTATTCTGTGAGCTGATAGGTTGGATCTGTTGTCATCAGAATGTGGGCAGGAGCTTGTGCTAGTCTGTGACACTCATTGGCTATTCCTTGCTACAGACAGCCGTCACAGTGTCCCGTTGGTCAAGTTAGGTGTCATCAAAGCTAAGACCCGAACTTCCGATTTGGAGCAAAATGGAGCTCTATCGGCAGTTACCAGCTAACATGAGGCAACAAACAGTGTTTACGTTTTTTCAGAAAGTTTAGGCTCTGTTTTTGTGGCCCTTGTGTACGACTCGTGTTTTTGACCTCATGGATGTTTGGATTATATTCACTCTGGACGGACTGTTACGAACTGACAAATGATGCCAATTTGTGGAGAATTATGGAAGATTTGGATCCAGACGAGCGGTCGAAGGTAGGAAGTCAAATTACTAGTTTCGGCTATCAGCTTACATACCCTGCGCTGTATATGCTTGATTTTTGTACATGGCAATGGCATACTGGTTAGAAAGAGAGAACCGTGGCTTTCTTTTAATGTTTCGTATGTGTGTTTTGACAACAAGAGGACGGGAAATTTGACTGTATATTGTAAGAATTCTGCGCGACGGCCCTTGATCGGCCGCGGAGGTGACCTGATTTTGAGTGCATTCAGTGTATGTGATAGCGTACCCTATCGATAAGTAGTTGCTGGTGCAGTTTCATACACATTTTGGATACACGAGGTCAAATTTGGCCGGCTCTCTTCTGATTGGCTGATTTACACAAATGGGCGGGGTTTCCGCTAGAACCACTGCCTACAGCATGCCCAGGCATGTTTGCTGGATGTCTCGAGCAGCAGCCTAGAGGATCTGATTAAACTACAGGTAAGCATTTATACTGCATGTGTACATGCCTTTTGCTTCAGCAACTTTTTAATTTGTGAAACCAGTTTATAGATTTTTTAAATTTATTATATTTTATTTTTTTGGCTTGTTAAAAGCCTGCTTGGCTAAGTCAACATATGCCTTCCTTCCTAATTAGACCTAATTAAGCCTCGGTATGTGTATTACTGCACCTGCAGAGAGGAGATCATACAGAGCAGCTAGCTGGCAGAAAGGGGATATATTGATAACGGCTTTAGTTTACTGACTAGATTAATTAATTGCTTTATCTCCATGCTATATTTTCCTATTAATGTGGTATTTTTTTGTTTTGTTTTGTTTTGTTTTGTTTTGTTTTGTGGGGGGTTGTCCATCCATGTCTGAACCTAGTAACTTTTACCACAGATCTTTATGTATGTGGCATAATTTTAAGTTTTGGTAGCAAATTGCATGATGACACTGACAGGTTTCAAGAGGTAACACTAATGAATAACTTTCAGGTATTCATTGGATGTTTTTAATGTGGCATGACTGTGTAGGTCTGCTAGTATCCTAAAATCTAAAATAAATTTAATTTGTATTCATAACCAACCTGATTGATCAATTGGAAGAGAAAATGACTGATTTTGTTCCTATTCTTTTTTAAGCCTGTCTGAGCTCTTTGACAAGGTGAAGGCCTGTTGTTAGTTATTTGAATAATGATGATCTAATTGCAATCCATGAAATAACATAGACAACAGAATCCAATTTTAAAAAGCCTCAAGTAATCCTGTTAACCTTCTTATATTGTTATTGATGCAAAATTATTATTTTATGTATCTAAAGTGAATAAAGGAAATATAGACTTGGGCCTTACCAGGCCTAAACATTATACAGGTCAAGTGTTACCTTGATTTTTACTTGTAAATAGGTGGAAAAATGATATTAGTTTACAGCTGTGTAGATCTGCTAGTGTCCTAAAATCTAAGATAAATTTAATTTGTATTCATAACCAACCCGAGAACAGATGATCAGACTAATTAAATCTAAATTTATTTATTAGAATTTCTTTTCTCCGGAAGAAAACCCATATCTTCAAAAGGATATTGCTTAGAACATGTATCCTTACTATTGCACAGTCTGTGTAGTAATTAAGCCATTTAAAGGGTGCACAAATGTTAAATTTCTTCTGTTAATAGAGTTCTTATATAGTGCTTTTCTACTCTGAATGAGCACTCAAAGCACTTATACGTGATGCAGACTCCAGTCACACTATTTCTCTGATAGGTAGGGGTTGCTACACTTTGCATCTGACAGTATGGGCAAAATATTTTTGTTCCTATGGTTTTGCTGCTTTTATGGGAAGGGAGGGCTATATTTCTTCTTTTGCATATGCAATTACTTAATTGCAATTGATAAGACATCAGTGAGGGGTGTTGAGCAAAATATCCATGATGCAGTAATGAGAATCATGCATATTTTGGCTTCTGTCCAGATATTGTTTGTACATCACTGATTTTTCACAGGCTTGTTTTCTGATCATGTTTGTCCTGTTTAATATGTTCATTCTGATGGTCATCTTTATTAATTCAGGCTTGTGACAACATGAAAAGGTAAAACATGAAAAGGTGAAGACACATTAATCCAAATATTACATGTCACTACCTGTAAAGACAAAGTGGGACTTGATGTCAAGTACATCAGTGCTGTCAAAAGTAAGTTGAATCCCTTAACTGTTGAATTATGATTAAACTTTAGAATACTGATGTGGATGTCAATGATTTGTTGTTTATGAACTAGGTCGTGGCATCTTCACCTCTGTTCCATTTGAGAAAGGTGACTTTCTGTTGGAATACAGAGGTGACCTGATAAGCAAGGAAGAGTGTGAGAAGAGACAGAATTTACCATGACCACCTTAAGGTGTTCATGTTTCAGTTCCATTTTAATGGAAAACTGTGGTGGTGTGTGTAAAAATTGTTGATATAAGGTTCTGATACATATGCTGTGTGTTCGGCAAACCAAAATCAGAGCGAATAATTCCTTTTGGTTTTCTGAACATACAGAAATTGTTCAAGTAAAGTTTTTAAGGTATGCTAATTTACCTTTCTGAAGCACTCTATTTACCCTTCTGAAGCACTCAACTGACTGGTTTTAAATCATTACTTGTCTTTCTATAGTGCTGATGCTGCAAAAGAAGATGAGTCACTCGGAAGACTTGTAAATGATGACCATATAAACCCTAATACCAAGATGAAGTACTTTGCTGTAGAAGGGAAGCCCCATTTGTGTTTGTTTGCAGCCTGACATACAGGGGTTGGACAATGAAACTGAAACACCTGTCATTTTAGTGTGGGAGGTTTCATGGCTAAATTGGACCAGCCTGGTGGCCAATCTTCATTAATTGCACATTGCACCAGTAAGAGCAGAGGGTGAAGGTCCAATTAGCAGGGTAAGAGCACAGTTTTGCTCAAAATATTGCAATGCACAGAACATTATGGGCAACATACCAGAGTTCAAAAGAGGACAAATTGTTGGTGCACGTCTTGCTGGCGCATCTGTGACCAAGACAGCAAGTCTTTGTGATGTATCAAGAGCCACGGTATCCAGGGTAATGTCAGCATACCACCAAGGAGGACAAACCGCATCCAACAGGATTAACTGTGGACGCAAGACGAAGCTGCCTGAAAGGGATGTTCGGGTGCTAACCCGGATTGTATCCAAAAAACATAAAACCACGGCTGCCCAAATCACGGCAGAATTAAATGTGCACCTCAACTCTCCTGTTTTCACCAAAACTGTCTGTCAGGAGCTCCACAGGGTCAATATACACGGCCAGGCTGCTATAGCCAAACCTTTGGTCACTCGTGCCAATGCCAAACGTCAGTTTCAATGGTGCAAGGAGCGCAAATCTTGGGCTGTGGACAATGTGAAACATGTATTGTTCGATGATGAGTCAACCTTTACTGTTTTCCCCACATCCGGGAGAGTTACGGTGTGGAGAAGCCCCAAAGAAGCGTACCACCCAGAGTGAAGCCTGGGGGTGGATCAGTGATGGTTTGGGCTGCCATATCATGGCATTCCCTTGGCCCAATACTTGTGCTAGATGGGCGCGTCACTGCCAAGGACTGGAGGACCATGTGCATCCAATGGTTCAAACATTGTATCCTGAAGGCGGTGCTGTGTATCAGGATGACAATGCACCAATACACACAGCAAGACTGGTGAAAGATTGGTTTGATAACATGAAAGTGAAGTTGAACATCTCCCATGGCCTGCACAGTCACCAGATCTAAATATTATTGAGCCACATTGGGATGTTTTGGAGGAGCGAGTCAGGAAACGTTTTCGTCCACCAGCATCACATCGTGACCTGGCCAATATCCTGCAAGAAGAATGGCTTAAAATCCCTCTGACCACTGTGCAGGACTTGTATATGTCATTCCCAAGACGAATTGACGCTGCATTGGCCGCAAAAGGAGGCCCTACATCATACTAATAAATTATTGTGGTCTAAAACCAGGTGTTTCAGTTTCATTGTCCAACTCCTGTATGTCCAGGAGAAGAGATCACCTATAATTACGGTGACTCAGACTGGCCATGGAGACACAAGGTGATCAAAATTTCAATTTGTCAAATTGATACTAGTTCATAGAAAAATTCACATACAAACATACTGTATGGTTTCTATCAAGTTCCAGTCTGAACGTGACTTTTCAAGCATTAAAAATTGTGTTCACATTGTTTATTCATATAATGGCTATACTGTAAAATATATTTCTCTTTGGTCACATTCGTTAAATGACCTTGTTGTTAAAATCTTCAGAATCCTGGAGGAAGCTCTTCAAAGGGGCAGTGTGGTGAGGCACCTGCCACATCAGACCATTCTATGAGTGCTCAAATGGCATCAGCACGTCCACGGCAAAAAGAAGTCTTAGATAGTGGATCAACCGGTCTGCTCAAAATCTTTGAGGTCAGTTCAGTGTCTATTAGAATTATTTGTATGCGATGTTTAAAGCAACTAATGGTAGAAGTCAATATACTGGATTTTAGCTGATCAAATTTTATCCTATATATTAATGTTGTTAATGCTGTCCACAATTTCACAAGCCTGACAGTGGCAATTGAGTAGTTTTTTTTTTTTTTATCTACTAAAATGTTGAATATAACAAACTGATAATAATAGCCCTGATAATATATCTTTTTTTTTTTAATCTTTTTTGCAGGACTTTGATAAAGAAATATCTCAAACATCCTCTGGGGCCACAGATTCCACATCAAGGACAGAAGACACTGAAGAGGTACAGTATATATTTATAGGAGATGCATTTCCATTAATATCTGCTATTGATTGTTTAACCTCCCTGGGTAGTTTTGTAAGATGAAGACGGTTTTTCTCCATGTGTAAACACTAGAATGTTTTCTCTGTTCAGACCCTAAATATCCTTTCTACTGGTACATTCCTGGTACTTTATATTTGTTGTTCCTTTGCTCTGTTCTGTATCTACTATAGATGATGCCTGAGACAAGCCAGGCTCAGATGGTTGTGAACGACCCGAATGAAGCAAGTCCAATACTTGATGCAGTCAACAAAGCCAAAATGGTAAATTAAACACAATATACTGCTTAATAGTCTTAATTGAGATAAAATATTACAAGTACCGGCATGTTTATACGTTGCTGTGTGTGTGTGTGTCACCGGAATGTGACGTTTTCACAGCACACTAAGCTAAAATCAGTGTAATGTCTGAGTGTATGTGTGTCAAACAGTGAACCACCAGAACATGACTTATGAGGTACCAATAGTTTATTGGGGCCTGTGAGAAGGTGCCGTTCATAGTAGCATTAATTTTGGTTTTTAAAAAAATGTATCCATGAAATGAAGTAACAACCTGCTGAATTCATCAGAGTATAGTTTACACAGTCCACAGATTATAGTATTGTGACCGGTTTACTGACTAAAGAACTGTTTCATAGTGGGTTTGTTTCCCACAAAAAGGTACACAGAAACACAGCCATGTTAGCTGTCACATAACAGTACACAGAGAACATCTGGGCATCAAGATAGTTAATAATTTTTTTGTTGTTTTTTTGTTCCTGATTTTTTTCTATTGTGGTGATATTTCACCTTTTTTCCTTGTTTTCTACTTCAGATAACTGAGGATAACCAGAATCAATTCACCAGTCCAAGTTCTTTGGATCCAGTTGCCAGCATCAAACAGGTGAGTGTCACACATTGAATTGATTTGCTTTCATTGCATAGTAGATATTAACATGTAAATGGGAAATATCTTACTGTTCAAATTGTCTGGAATATATAAATATTACAATTAATGTTTTTGCCAACAGTGTCAAAAAATCACCTGGTATGTACAACAATATCTTCCTTGGACAAATGTGTTCAGTGTATAGGACCTGTATCCTCCAAGTGGCTTGAAATGCAATGGTAAGCTCTTTAGTGAATTGGTAGCATGTAAAAAGGCATAGGTGGATATATTGAATGTGTTCTGGTCTAATAAAGGATTAGAGTAAAAAATTTCCACTGTCAACTGAACATTCTCATTTTGATTCAATGCAAAGTGTGATATGTAGTTATGGTGATTTAAAAATGTTTAATTTGAGGTTTTTTAAAAAACTTCTTAAAATGAGAGTGAAATAGTTTCTTATTTTTCTGTGATTCCAGATTAATCTAGTGCTATGACTAATTAACAATTTTTAATACTTTAAGTGTTAATATTAATATGCTCAAAATGTGTTAGTCTGTTCAGGGGTCTGGCATAAATCCTGCCTCAGACAAATTGTAAGTGATCTCCAACACCTATCACAAGTGAGTATCATCCTAAGGTTTGCTGAATTTGAATTTACACTATATAAGTTTCCATTACCAAGAAATGTGTATTTTCATTATTTCAGGAGAAACAGTTCTCTGAATGTCTTGAGGAAGAAATGCTGTCAGATTCACATTCAGAATCCGACCAAATTTCAGCTGACAATGAGTACATGTCCAACAAAGAATACATACCTGATTCAGAGTCACAAGATGATGATTCCGATACCAGCGTAAAAACCATGACGAGTCATTTGAAAACTCCATGCATTCAAGTCAAACCAGGAATACCCGATGTAACATCTTATGGGTCAGACACAGCTATCACAGCTGTGCCCAGCACATCAAAAGATTGGCCACCGCTTGAAGATCACATTGTTCCCGATACTGCTGTCACACCTGATTCAGCAAATTCTTCAGCCAAAGACTCATCAAAAGAAAAACCAGAGGATGAAGCTGTGATTCATAAACAAGATGTAACTCACCTAACTATGAGTTAAAAAAAAAACAATTAATGTTTTGTTTGTGGTAAGCCTCAAAGCAAAATTTCCCACCACTTCAGAACACACAAGACACATGCTGAAATCGTGCATGCGTTTTCCCTCCCTGAAAACTCGAAAGAGCGCTAGATATTACTGGAAAAAATGAGGAACAAGGGAAATTTCAGACACAATGCACCAGTTTTACAGACTGGATCTGGATCACTGAAAGTGAAGAGAAAAACAAAGGCCAAAGTATCACCAGGAAAGTTTATTCGTTGTATGTATTGTCAAGGAATGTACATTCGTAAGGAGCTTTGGAGACATGCACGCAGATGCCCCTTTAGGCCAGTAAGCAAAGATTTGGGTAAAGAACCTGGAAGAACCAAAGTACTGGGCTTGGCTATAGCTCAGGAGTCTGCACTCTGTCAGCAGATCTCAAGTGGAGTCTGGAAGCTCCTAACTGTCATGAAACAAGATGAGGTTGCCTCAGCTATACGCACTGACCTCTCCATTATTTAGTTTGCCCAGTCAATCTACAACAAACATGGACAAGACCCTACAAAATATGAATACATGCGACAGAAGTTCCGGGAAGTGGGGCATTTGTTGTTATGCCAGCGCACAGAATTCTCAATACATAACCTTGAAGAGGCTGTTAAACCTGCTAACTTTCAGAGAGTTGTGCAAGCGGTAAAGAAAGTTTCAGGTTTTGATGAAGAAAAACATTCATATCTAACACCAAGCCTTGCATTGAAACTGGGACATACATTACAGAAAATTGCTGACATCATTCATTGTAGGGCACTCATGGCAGAAGATGAAGACCTGATCAAGTCCACTGACATGTTCAAGAAATTGTATGCCTCTAAGTGTTCTGAGTTGGTGTCTCTCAGTGCCCTGAACACACTGAGCAATGCAAAGTACAACAAACCATCAACATTGCCCTTCACTGAAAATGTTCAGATCCTTCATCAGTACCTTGGGAAATCCTCACAAAGTGCATTTTGCAACTTGAAGGAGGAAGCCACCACTCAGAATTATGCTCAACTGGCAAAAGTTACACTTGCACAAATCATTGTGTTCAATCGAAGACGTGCTGGAGAAGTTTCAAAAATGCGTCTGAAAAGTTTTCTTGAGAGAGACCAGACAACGTTCCATGAAGATATTGCCATGGGCTTGTCAAAGACAGAACAGAGGCTTTACAGATTTTTCAGCCGAATTGAGATCATGGGAAAAAGGGGCAGAACGGTTGCAGTTCTCCTCACACCTAAGGTCTTGGATGCTCTGCCACTGCTTACAAGTAAAAGAAGAGAATGTGGTGTTGATGCCACAAATGTCTTCCTGTTTGCAAGACCTAACTCACTGGGGCACTACAGAGGACAGGACTGTTTGCGTGTTCAAGCAACCCAATGTGGAGCAAAGCATCCAGAGCACCTGAGGTCCACGCACCTCAGGAAGCAAATCGCTACCCTCTTACAAGCCCTTATTTTAAAAAGCAATGAACTTAATCAAGTCGCAGACTTCCTGGGCCACGTCATCCACGTTCACCAGGATTTCTATAGTTTACCAGTTCCAACAACACAGCTGGTCAAAATCTCAAAACTAATTTTGTCAATGGAGAGAGGCCACATTTCCAGCATGCAGGGGAAATCACTGGAAGAGATCGAACTTGAAGGTTGGAAATGATCCTTTGTACAGGTGCTGGTCATAAAATTAGAATATCATAAAAAAATTGATTAATTTCAGTAATTCCATTCAAAAAGTGAAATTTGTATTGTCACGGTGGGGGGCTGTGTGCGGAGGGAGAGGACCCAAATGCAGCACAGACACAGACGTAAACTAAAACTGTTTATTTGCAGGAACTCGATTAATACAAAACAACAATAATAATAATACAAAATCTCCACCAGGACACAAAACAAACCAGCTAAGAGGGGACTACTGGGGGAAAGATGACAGGGAACACGAGACTGTCAAAATAAAACAGGAAGTGACTCAAGGGAACAGAGACGCGGAACTGACACTGAAAACTTGACAAAGGGAACATACACAAAAAACAACAAGGGAAACTAAACAGCATACTCAAACAACAATATAACCATAAACTATAAGAAACACTAAGACCATAACCTGAAAAGTACAACAAAAGAAAGCTACACAAAAGAAACTCAAAACACTGGGCCACCGGCCCAAGACCATGACATGTATATTATATCCATTCATTACATACAGACTGATATATTTCAAATGTTTATTTCTTTTAATTGTGATGATTATAACTGACAACTAATGAAAACCCCATATTCAGTATCTCAAAAAATTAGAATATTATTTAAGACCAATATAAAAAAGGATTTTTAGAAATGTTGGCCAACTGAAAAGTTTGACCATGAAAAGTATGAGCATGTGCAGCACTCAATGCTTGGTTGGGGCTACTTTTGCCTGGATTACTGCAGCAATGCAGCGTGGCATGGAGTCGGATCAGTCTGTGGCACTGCTCAGGTGTTATGAGAGCCCAGGTTGCTCTGATAGTGGCCTTCAGCACTTCTGAATTGTTGGGTCTTGCGTATCACATCTTCCTCTTCACAATAGCCCATTTTCTATGGGGTTAAGGTCAGGTGAGTTTGCTGGACAATTAAAAACAGGGATACCATGGTCCTTAAAGCAGGTACTGGTAGCTTTGGCACTGTGTGCAGGAGAGGAGGTATAAGGTACCACCTTCTGTCAAATGCATGTCAAGATCTTATCAGTAATAGATAAAGATCTATAGCATAGATAAGATAAGCAATTTTCATACAGATGACGTCATATTTTAATTGAATGTAGATTATAAAAATTGATAATATTGTGTAAGGGGTATATGGAAATGAATGTCAGGGTTGGTGCTTATGTGTCACTATAGGGGAAGTGGGTGAAAGTATATATACATATATATATATATATATATATATATATATATATTTATATATTTATTTTAATTGGGTATTTTCTTTTTATTTTGTAAACATAAATAAAAAGGCACAGGACTTGTCATTTCATTTGTGTGAGACATTACAGCATGTATAGTTTGTTTTTTTCTTTTTTCTTTTCATTTTTCATTCAGCTATGACAAACATTTTGCTGTGGACCACATTGGAAATCTTTACTTAATTTTATTTGTATATGTTTAATTCCGTCTAAAAAATTAATGAAATCAAGATTCGTTTTACCCGATTTTCACAAAGAAGACTGCACAGGACACCGTTAGTGAGCCTACTGAGACCTCTGTGTGCCACCACGAAAGTGATCATAAAATAAGTCAGACAGAAAGGTCGGCAAGCCTGAACTTTCGCCCCTCCTCCCTTCCTCTCTGCCCCGCCTCTCTCTCTCTCCTGCTCCTCCTCCTGCTCCTCCCCCTGCTCCTCCTCCTGCTCCTCCTCCTCCTCAGTCAGGGTTTTGTGTTTAATTCTTCTGAGGAAAAAGAAAAATTAAAAAATGAAATTGTAAATTAAAAAATATAATTGAAATAAAAGCAAATAAAATAAAAAGAAGAAAAGCAAATGAAAAATATATAAGCAAAAAAAAAAAAAAAAAAAAAAAAAAAAGTAAAAGTAAATGACAAAAACTAAAAAGTAAGTGAAACTAAAAAAATGAAAGCAAATAAATTGAAAATTAAAAATAAAATTGAAAATTAAAAATAAAATTGAAAATTAAAAAATAAAATTGTAAATCTAAAAATAAAATTGTAAATTAAAATTTAAAAAGTAAACTAAAATTAAATTTTTAAAAGTAAAATAAAAGTAAATTAGTGAAATCATATGTTTTTAAAAAAGTTTTCGGTTTTTCTAGTTCCACTAAAAACCTCCCCCTCCCTCCTCCCTCCTATGTTGAGCCGCTTTGAGATGTTATCCACCTCTCTGTATTACAGTGTATTACGTTATTGAAAAAAGAAAACCAATAATTTAGGTGTGGGGACCACACCTATGCCCCCTATTCAGGGCCTCTCTTTTGACGGTAACACCTCTGTTTGCTTTAGGTAAGATACAGAAAAATAACAGTCACCGGACCTCTTTAGCTTGTTGTACGCATCTGTTTTTGTAAGATAAGTAACCCCACACCTCTTTTTTCCGATCGATCAATTTCATAATTGGTTTGGACAGAACAGTGAGCACATCAGAGCCTGTCTTGTTTATGAAAAAAACAACTGAATCTACTAAATGTTGACACCTTTTTCTTTGAGGTAAGTTACGTTTTATTTCTACTTTTTATTTGTATGCTTAGTTTCAGCTTCATAACTTTAAAAAATATATAGGTTATTATAGATCACAGACCCGCCTTAGAAAGAAGTATGATAAAATCTAACTGTCAAACACAAAAGTATAAAAGAACCTCGGTGTAAATATGTTGTTAGTTTGTTCCTCTAAATGTGACTGTCACTAGGATTTTTGGTAAAGACATGGATTATTCAGGTACATCAAATTCTGTTTTTAGGTTTTAGATCATTTTAAAAACTACTTTTCTAAATTGTTTTTTTACTTTTAGCTGACACGTTCATTGGCTCTATTTCAGATACAGATGACGGTAAGTTCTTTTTTCTCTTTTTTCACCACGTCTTTTTGATGAATAATGAGGTCATATAACGTTTTTTTTTTTCTTTCAGATGTTGAATTGATTGAGGAGTCTGATGTTGGTATGGCTTTTTTTTTTTTTGTTATATATATTTTTTCAGACAAAAAACAAACGACTTAAAATAACACACTTTTTAAAAAACCATTTCAGACATATCTGACTTAGACCGCTATCTTCATGATCAGAGAGCTTTCTCCTCTCCGAAAAGAACTCGCCTCGGTTCAGCTTCTAAAGGTTGCAAACTCACAGACAGCCAAAGACAGATTCTCCGTGGTGCTACCTCAATAGGAAAACATCTCACAGTTGACAGAGGTGACAAACCCTAATCCATTTACCCCACATAAGTATTAAAGATAGGTGAGAATGTTAACTATGTTTTGTTTTATTATTTTTTAAAAATCTATCTTTCAGGAGGCAAAAGTGTCACTGGAGCTTGCAGACCAATACGCAGAAGGAGGCAGAGAAATGAGAGGAGGTCCAGACACGAATACACCCGAGTTCTTCGTAAAACATTTACACTAAATCACTTATGCCTGAAAAAGTGACCTAATCTTTTTTTGGTTTTTTTTGTTTTGTTTTGTTTTGGACTGTGTTTTGATTTAACAACATTAAAATGTCTAATAATGATTATTTTAGAGATTTAAATGCAGCTTTAGCCTTGTTAGGGGGTGAAAATAGAGAGAACACTAATCAATCCAATCCTGTTATTGATTCTGTGAACTCTTTAAGCTCTTCACATGTTGATAATACATCTGATAACAGTACTGATCCCCCTCAAAATCACAATGCATTTGATGTTTTTGACGCTATCGATAATGCTTTAGCTCAATTACAGTCTAATCAACCGCCTATACCATCTGAATTATTAGATGAGATAAACCTGTTAAATCAGAGACCCTGTGAAAATCCCTGTTCGGTTCAAACAAATTGTTCTACAGTACATTCTGCTGTACCTACTGTTCCAGCACCTGCTGCTGTACCTGCTGCTGTACCTGCTTCAATTGCATCACCAGCATCCCCAACATCACCAGCACCCCCACCATCACCAGCATCCCCAACATCACCAGCATCAGCTACTGTAGGTACTTTTCCAACTGTGCCAAGCATCCAGCAGGGGGGGTGGTGAAGAGAATCCTATTTCTGAGACTCAGGGACCTCCCTTTGATATTGTTTCACGTAGTAAATTCAATAACCTTGAAATTAGACAGATTTTAAATTTCCCGATGCCTGAAAATGTCCCTGACTACGGACAGTACTACCAGGCTGTATTAACATCCGCACGTGAGATTATAAGTAGGGTTCTGGCGCAGATTCAGCATGGCGATTTAGTGCAATTAGAAGTAGAGGGCAGAGATCTACAACATAATGTCTCTTCAGTTATCAGAGTTCATGACAGTTATGATGATATCAATTTATCTGAATTTGAAAGCCTCTTACTAAGAGCTGTACAGTCAAACTGGAGTGTTTTTACTGACTCGTCATTAACGTTAACGGCTCAAATTGTTAGGCCTCCTAGCGGTAGTGGTAAGAGACTTTTGAAAAAAATCCTCAACAATGAAATAATACGTAAAAAAAGACGTTTTTTATATGTTCTCGGGAATAACAATCACCTGTGTTTTGCAATCAATTTAGCTCATCTTTTGAACCCCGAATTAAATGATTCCCAGACGGAGGACTTAGGTAAACAAATCCAGGCAAGTGCCGGTATATCTGAAGACCGACCTGTCAGCTTTAATGATGTTTATAAATTTGAATTAGCTCTGGATTGTAAGATCGTTGTCTTTTACAGAACCGAATGGGATCGTGATTTAATGAAATTTGATACACAATCTCCCAAAAGGGAAAAAGTTTTATTTCTTTTTCTGTTTCAAATCATTATTATGCAATTAAAAATCTAAAAGCTTTTCTGGGCACCAAGCATGCATGTCAATACTGTTACACAGGGTTTAATAACCCTGTATCCCATCATTGTGGAGGCTACTGTGCAGTGTGTCTGGATCCTGAATGTAAACAGGGTTTTTTTTATTATTCAGAAATCTGTTCTGATTGTAATAGAGTCTGCAGGTCTAAAGAATGTTACATCCGTCATAAAAAACCAAAACAGATAGGTGACAGATTTGTTAGCAACTGCCAATTTATAAAAAATGTCAACAATGCGGTTATGTTTTCTATGTAACTAAAAAAGGTACCCAGCATAAATGTAATGATGTCAAATGTGTAATCTGTGGTATGGAGATCTCTGGGGTTGATACTCATCAGTGTTACATTAAGAAATTGGAAAAAGAAACAAAAGACAGTAAGAAAATAGTTTACTATGATTTTGAGACATTTGTAGACCAGACTGGTGAACACAAACCATTTCTTGTATGTACAGAAACAAATCAGGGTCACAAGTGGTTTGCTAAAGGTTGCAATTGTGTTGAAGCTTTCTTACTCCATTTTAGAAGACCTTCTTTTCAAAGATAGTGTTCTCATTGCTCATAATTCTAAAGGGTTCGATGGCTATTTAATATTATCTGTAATGGCTCGACAGGGTCTTAAACCAAACATAATAATGCAAGGTTTTAAAGTTATCAGTTTCATAGACCCTGACTTAACCAAAATATATTGATTCTTCCAGTTTCCTCCAATGCCTTTATCAGCAATACCAAAAGCCTTAGGTTTTCACGACAAGTTAAGGGCTATTTTCCCATTCATTTAGTTGTAAGAATAATCTGTCATACATAGGACCTTATCCAGCACCATCAGCTTATGGTCCTAGAACGTATGACAACAGAGGGTCAGAGAAACTTTTATAAGTGGTACAACACTAAAAGAGGTAAGTTTTTGATTTTATGAGAGAGGCATTATTGTACTGTGAAAATGATGTGGACATATTAGCTCAAGGTTGTACCATTTTTAGAAAGGGCTTCATGGAAGTAGCAGGAATTGATCCTTTTGCTTGCACTACCATTGCATCAGCCTGTATGAAATCTTTTCAGACAAATTTTATGACCCCAAACACTTAACATTAACTGTCCCTGAAACTATACAGAAGGCAGGTAAAATCTTTTTCTTCAGCATCGATCCAGTGGTTAGAATACGAATCTTATACACGAGGGTCTTTCATACAACATGCCCTTAATAAGGCGAAAGACAAGTTGAAAATTTTTATGTTGATGGCTTTTTAGATTCAGAGGTCAGACATGTGTTTGAGTTTCTTGGCTGTTTCTGGCACGGCTGTGCCATGTGTTACCCAAATCAACATGAAAAACACCCTTTTCTGGGGAAATCTTTCGGAGATGTTTATGTTGCCACACTTACCAAATTACAACGATTAAGAAACAATGGGTTGTAATACATGTTATGTGGGACATACTTGGAATAGTCTTAAACAGTATGACCCAGATGTTAAGGCATTCTTAACTGCTTTCAACCCTCCAGAACCTCTACAACCCCGTGACGCTTTGTTCGGAGGCCGAACGTGTGCTGCACGTTTGAGATATACAGCCCAGGAAAATGAGAAGGTCCACTACGTGGACTTTACCTCTCTGTATCCTTATGTAATTCCACTAAGCATTACCCTCTAGGGCATCCTAAAATTATATTCAGGGACTTTCAAAACCCTAAAAACTATTTGGACTATAAGAGCCATAGTACACCCCCACGAGGGCTGCTTTTTCCTGTATTACCTTTCCGAACCAGGTCAGGGAAGTTGATATTCACACTCTGTAAAACTTGTGCTGAGCAAAACAACCAAGATTCAGCCTGTAACCACAGCAATGAGGCCCGGGCTCTGACAGGTGTCTGGACTACTCCTGAATTCAATACTGCTCTTGATAAGGGGTATCAAATAATTAAAATCACAGAAGTTTGGCATTTTGAAAGAAAAAGTAATACATTATTTAGTGATTATGTGAAAACTTTTTTAAAGGATAAACAGGAGGCTTCAGGGTACCCTGATGATGCTGTCGATGAAGACAGTAAACAGAGTTACATTGCAGATTATTTAATCAACCAGGGGATTGCCTTAGACCCGGAAAAAATAAATTTTAATCAAGCTAAAAGACAGGTTGCTAAACTATGTCTAAATAGCCTTTGGGGAAAGTTTGGACAGAGAAACAATCTAACCCAAAACACTCTGGTCAGTGAGCCTGAACAATTTTTCAATTATATGTTTTCACCTAAATATAAAGTAAAATATTTCTCTTTTGTCAGTGATCAATTAGCCCTTGTTCAGTGGGTTCATCCTGATATCTCCATACCAAACCGCACAGACAACATCTTTGTTGCTGTTTTCACCACAGCTTACGGGCGCCTAGAGCTGTACAAGTATTTAGATAAACTACAGGAAAAAGTTCTATATTACGACACAGACAGTTTAATATATATTAATAGAGATGGGGATTGTCCTCTGCCTTTAGGCAAATATCTAGGGGAGTTAACAAGTGAATTAGATCCTGATGATTTTATTATCGATTTTGTCTCTTCAGGTGCTAAAAGTTATGGTTATAAAACCAAAAATTTAAAAGTTGTTTTAAAAGCTAAAGGAATAACACAGACACATGATTGTTGTGAAAAAGTGAATTTCGAGAGTATAAAATCTCTTGTTGAAGGGTACATTGATAAATCACAGGTGGATTCTGTAATAGAAGTACCACAGCACAATATAGTCCGTGATAAATCTGAGTTTTCACTCAGAAATTCCAGGTTTATTAAAAAATTCAGGGTTGTTTTTGACAAGCGAAGGCTGCTATCAGACGGACAGACACAACCATTTGGATACTGAGATAAAAGATGTTTAATACTGTGGATTTCGATCATCGGCTTCAAGTGCCTTTTTCATGTCTGGTCTCCGGCCCAAGTGGATCTGGGAAAACTTTTTTTGTAAAATCATTGTTGCATAATGCAATGTGTGTATTGAATAAGCCAAATGAAAATATTGTGTGGATATATACATCTTTTCAGCCTTTGTATGATGAACTGCGCAAGAACAATAAAAATATAAAATTTATTGAAGGCTTGCCTGATTCATTTGACGATGAGAATCTCTTTCCACATGGCCTGAACCATCTAATTGTCCTGGATGATGTCATCTTTCAAGCTTCTAACCATCCAGAAGTCGTACGGCTTTTTACACAATACAGACACCATAAAAATATGAGTGTTGTTTTGCTTACCCAGAATGTGTTTTTGCAAGGTAAACACTCCAGAACAATTAGTTTAAACAGTAATTATTTTGTGTTATTTAAAAACCCCCGTGATAAATTACAGATGATATATTGGCCCAACAAATTTATCCTGGAAGGAAACAGTTTTTCATGGAAAGCTTTGAAGAGGCAACCAAAACCCCTCACGGATATTTATTAGTTGATTTAACACCGACATGCCCAGATCATCTGAGATTGAGGTCCAGTATACTCCCTCATGAAATACAGTGTGTTTATATACCCAAGAGGAAATAATATGTCGAATCGTGTGAAAAGAAACCTCCCAATGCTGAAAACTTTGGTCAAATGTACACCCTCACAGCGTAAAGTACTATTAGGTACTTGCTCAGATGATGCTATACATGCATTAGGGGAACTGTGTATTAATCTTCTGAAAGGTAATATACCCGTAACTGCATGTCAAATTAAAAAGCTTAAAGTACACAAGAAAAACATCAGACTTCTAGCTACCAAACGTACAGGAATCAAAAAGAAGAGACTGATACTGACTCAAAAAGGAGGTTTCATCCTACCTTTACTTAGTACTCTGTTACCTATCGTTTCAAGCTTAGTTACAGGGGCTATTAGGGGGTGAATTATTTTATTGTGAAGATGCAAAAAATGTACTTAATGACACAAGATCAGCTTAAACATCTGCATGATCAAGGATCTCATTCAGGACCAAAAAATATTCTCCAGAAAGCGCAAGATGATCTGGAACGTGAGATGCAAGAGTTACTGCATAAAATTGAACTGTTACCGGATGAAAAAATTAAAAGGTTTAATTTACTTTTGCACCGTTTTCTCAATTTGCAAAAACAATCAAATACTGAAACCAAGAAAATAACTCTGACCCTGCCTGAAGAGCCCAAGAGAGAAGACATGTCTGTGACAAGTCCTCAGATTGAGGACAACACTGTGCTTACAGACGTATTAAGCAATATAAATCCAAGATTTAAGAGAAACACTGAATATATTATGCGTAAACTTGCGGACTCTAAAAGCAAGAGTGGCTGGAATACTCATGGGGAATTAATACATAACAACATACCAGTTCGTGGAAGTCACATGCTTGATTTAATGAAATTTATATCAAACCCAAGGTCCGTTAAGCATTCTCAGAGACCTCTAGGATGGCAGGAGCTTTTGAATGTATTAACAGAATTAAAAATACCTTTAACCACAGTGGGTAACACCCAAGTTAGGATGGAGATTTCAGATATGAGACAATCTGATTCTACAACCACTCCTGATCTCAGGACATCACAAATGTCATTTGAAGACCCTCCAAATAAAAGAAAGAGGATTAGGAAGAGGATATTCCAGATGTCACCAAACTGGGTGACTTTCCCATGAGACAGAGATGACTTCACTTTTTTTTTTTTTGTGTGTGTGATCAAAGTAATTCAGTAAAGTCTCAATAAAGATTTTTGCTATTTTAAACTTGTGTTTTGGCTCATTTTATGAAAACAAATTCACACACATAAATCTTAAATTTCAGACATGAATACTTTATTAACTTTTTTTTTTTTGTTAATCACAACAATATTTATTAAATGTCTTCAGAGAGCATGATGAATGATTAAAGGATCCTGAACGACATTTTCTTATACAATTATTATATCTTTTAACAAAATTATCAACCATGACATCATTTTTTTCAGAATTTTTATGATATAAAGACAATACATTTTGATATGATAACCCCCTTGATCTGTTGGTTAGATAAAAAACACAATGCTGGCCACATACAGTGGAGTTAACATTCTGAAGCTGCTTCTCGTGAAATGATATTCTTTTTGCACGTGTCTGGAGAAACTGTAAAATGCTTTTAGGGTAAAATGGATAATCGGGTCGAAGTCCAAATGAATCAAAAAATGTACCACATCCATCTTCATCCAAGCTTTCCAAGCCAGTGAGTTCCTGGTAGGTTCCTCGGGTCGGTGTTCACTACAAAATATGCTGGTAACTTAAAAGTCTTATTTAGGGAAACCAGTTCATCAGATGCCCAAACTCCGCAGAATTTATTCCCAATTAGAGTATGAAGGATACTCTCCAGCTGATGATTATTCATTATTCAGTAATAATCAACTAAGACTTGACGTTTAGCATTAATTTCTAATATGCTGTCATAACATGCATAAACAATCAAAGTTGTTGTATGGTTTAAGGGGGTCCTGAAACGCATTTCAAGTCTTAAGCTCCCAGAGCTCACAGCCGAGAGGGCCCTGTATCCTCGGTGGGACTGAGATTAAAGACAAATAATGTATAGCCATTTGAATAGTCATCTCTCTCTATACTTAAAGAGATGTCTTTTAGATTTCGCCCTGTCTCGGTGTACATGCTGTAATACTCTCTAGCGAACCTCCCGTTAACAAAGTCCGGTTGAAAGGCCTTAGCTGTAATTTGTTTCCCCTCCAAACAAAGAGCTAAGTACTCAAGATCATGATGGTGAAAATTGAATGGAGACAGGTCATATCTTCCTGTGAAAGCTTCGTGATCTACTAAACCCAAAACCACATATTTTGGTAAGGTTCCTAGAAATAAATTCTCCTGGTTACATATCCTTGAGTTTTCAGGAATTGAATAAGTCTTGACGTTTATGCGTGATAGGGGGTACAAGGCATTTGCTTTTAACAAAGCAGATGAATGCCCAATTCTAACAGCTGGTGAGACTGTCACCTTTTTAACAAATAGAGAGGCTCCTGTCACACTCAGCTTGAAATTGGAGTCTCTTGGTGCCATCAGACAGAATGAGTCACTGGCTCTTGTGAGTTTGATTCTTAGGTCAACAGAATTTAATAGCAACCTCTCACAAAAAAATATGTCCGCATGTAAAGGACCTATCACTTCAAATTCTCGGGATCTTTCACAGTACCTGGCCCTCTTTACGAAACCCTTATTAGGTCCATTATCAAGTATAGTGGAATCTATTGATCCAGCGGTATCTTTTACAAACAAGCCCGCACTGAACTGAGTCTTGAGCGTGTGATCAGAGTAATTCAGTAAAGTCTCAATAATTGCCCGGTAAGAATGGGTTGAACTGGCTTGTGAAATTAGCCTATCACCTAGGGTAACATCGCACTGACTGAAAATTGTATTGAGTGGATAGTTGATTGTAGCCACACGTGCATCAGCGGCCAAGTCTGTTCCATCAGCATTGGATACTTTCAGCCTTAGGTACAGGAGAGTGTCATTGAGGTCTAAATAATTTGAACTATTACCAGGCACAAAAAATTCCAAAGGTCCCCTATCAGACACAGCTGAAATGGGCCTGACTTCCGTGTAAGTCTTCTCATCTATCGAAAGTTGTGTTAAAGGAGATGTGAAAAGATCCAGCTCACTGAGTGTACATTCCCCTGATTTCTCATGTAACAGAGCCATTCTAAAATATATCTTTCACACGTTTAGTTGACTTCTTGTTGGTCCGCTTCCTAGTTACAAATGATTTTGTTTTTTGTGTCTTCTGGCGTTTTGTTTTTTTTTTATAGCCAGGCAGTCGCTCACCAGGGGGGCGTTTTAGGGGCTGCCTAGATAAAAAAGATATCCCTGAACCATCCTGACTTTCTGTGTCCGGTCTGGTAAAATGATTTGCAGCTTTCGTGATCACATCAGACGCTATGCTCTTAACAGCCGTCTTAAGATGAGGCTGGACGACATTGAATCCTCTTCTTAAAAATGGGGTTACAAATCTGAACAATTTAGAAAACATGGACGCAAAACCTTTACCATACATCACAGGTGCTCCGGAAAAACCTGGCAATCCATGACCTGCTTGTGCCTGATAGTATGGTATAAATCTGTTATTATCGGTGATCATTTTGGAGGAAAAAAACACTAAAACTTTTTTGCAGGTCTGAAATGGAGTTTTACAATTGTTTTTCCGTATGTAAAGTTCACAGGCTCGTTCTGATCCGTTTTAATTTCAATTTGGATATTTTCCAAATGTTTTTTAGCCAGAGGTAGGTAATCTGGTTTGTTAAAAACCTGAGTAACAATTTCACCGTATTCTCCGTATTTTAACGGTTCTCAGTAAGGGAGCATAGGAATCACCGACCAGCTGAAGACTGACAACGTCGGAATAACAGTATAGATGGTAATTACCAGCATTTAAATCTGGGGGATAAGGAACTATGCTGTCACACTTAAACCAATTCCCAGATGGCAGGCCTAGCATATAAGCCAGAGGTGCAAAGGTTCGGATTTGAAACAGACTATTGCCAGCTAATTCAATTTTTTTTTCTATTGGATTAAATCTTATCTGTACCAGAGGATCAATTTTACGTAGAGTAAAATCCAATTCAGCACAGAGTTGAGTGAGGTCTGAGTAGAACCCTCCTCTAAAATGTATTTTATGGACTGGAGGTAGTTTTTGAGCTGGTGTTGATTTTTTTCTCCATTCAAAATAAGCCAACTCCGTTGGAAGATTGTGCCATGTTCTCGGATAAGATATTTCCGTTAAAGCAACCTGCCAGTCTTCTTGTAGATCAAGGTGTTTGGCTAAATCGACTCTGAAACTTGAACTGGTGTTATTTTGAAAACATTCATACTAGAATTTGATGGCAAAGTTACATAGAACCCCTCACTTTGGTGTGCCATCTTTTTTTTTTTTAGCGGAGCCCCCTCTTCGTGCTTTACTTCTTAGGTTCACGTTGATAATGTCTTTTCCTTAATCCAACTGTTAAATTTACACGGCCAGTTTCTCCATTTAACTAACACGAATCTCTCACGACCCTGTTTACGTTTAGCTAATATCTTCTCCACATGATATAGCTTGTCTTTGCACACTTTAACTTTCTGAAGTTCATGTTCATAAAACGATCCTAATATTTCCTCATCATCATAATCTTTAATTTTATAGATTGGTGGTGTAGACGGGATACATTTGCTCACAGAAAAGATCTCACTGGTCCAGCCTTGCTCATATTTTTATCAAACACCCCTCTCAACTTAGATAACCTTACCAAGTCACCCTCTTTAAGCTTCATCTTTACTTTCTTGGTATATGGAAAAGTTCCGTATAAATTTTGAAATACCTGGGGTGTATTTGCAAAATTTACTTGATTAGGTGTCATTTTAATGGATCTGTGATAAGTATTATTATAGCTGTTCAGTAAATCAGGCAATATCTCAATATACCTGAATGTATTTTGAGCTGTAAAATATCTAAACATTCGGGATTTAAGTGTTCTATTGAAACGTTCAACTACAGATGCCTTCAGATTACTAGCTGAAGAAAAATGATTAATAGAATTCTTCTTCATTAATTTCTGGAAACTTTTATTGAAAAACTCACTTCCTTTTTTTTTTTTTTTTTTTTTTTTTTTTTTTTTTTTTGTTTATCAGTTTGTAACTTTTCAGGCACTCCAACTTTTCTCAAAACTGCAGCAAGGCACGCGTGACGTCAGCAGCTGACTTAGACCTCAAGGCGGTTGCAAACGCCCTCTTTGAAAAAACATCGATCACAGTAAGCATGTACTGTTATATTATTAAACTTTGATAAGGCCTGCATGTCACAGAGATCGCTTGGAACTGATTCATAGGGCGGGGACAAAAACCCTATTTCGGAGAAAGTTAATTCGTACTGGTTTATGGAGCTATATGCATCCATGCCCTGAAAGAACCTTCACCTGTTAAGTGTGGTTGTTGATTTCGTTTGTGCGCTCTATAAAGTTTCTCAACCCCTCCTAAGCTCCCAGGATGAGCTGGGTCATAATAT